>NW_020885010.1:137117-283185 GCF_003945725.1 Corapipo altera | reverse complement strand
CCCGGGGGGGGGGGGGGGGGGGGAGGGGGGAACACCTCTCCCCTCCAGGCTCAGGACCTGAAAAAACCCCTGAGAAACCCCTGGAGTTTCCCTTTCCCCATCCCTCAAAGCGTCACAATGGTTCTTCAGATGGAAATGGAACTAGAACTGGGCCAGCCCCACGCCGTGGATGGGGAAAGGAATCCAGAGTTTCCACTTATTCTTTTTGTATGTGGTATTATATTGCTAGCAAGCAAGGATCAGAGTTGGAATCACAACTTGCATTTTTCTCCAGCATAGAAAGTTATAATATGATTACATTTGTATTATGAATTTAGTCAAAATTTGGAAACAAACTCTCCTGAACTGTGTGCTGCCAAGTTGTTCTTGCAGCAGTGTTAAAGGTAAAAGCTAAAGTTAAGCCCTGGCTTCAAGAAGTGAAGGACGTATGTGATGCCGTGTGCAGAGTGTCTGCAATTGTGCTTGGTTTTGCCTCCTGGGTTGGAGCAACCATGTCACTAAGGGGAAAAGAAGACAATGGAAAACTGCAGAACTTGTAACATCCTGAGACCTAATGGTTGTCGCTGTATACAATGGTCTGTTTCTGTGCTGTTCATGTCACACCAGTGATGTTTGTGAAGATCAGGCAGACTGGTGTGGTTTCGGAATTCTACATCAGACATTGATTATTTTGCAGTGCTCATATTTGTATGTATTTCATCCCAGTAGTGTTACAGCGGGTAGCAAGATTTATTTGGAATCAGTATATGGCAGAAACCTTTTGGCTTACGAGTCTACCCAGGATTATATGTGATTGTGCAATAACAATTTTTGAGATAACCTTCTATATCATATCCAAATTGGACAAAACTTTAAAAGGGTGGAGTGCTTGTCTGGTTTGAAAAATACTACCAAACTGCCAGGCAATGCTATGTATTTGGTATAGGGGTCAGTGATTTAAGAATTTGTACAACACTTTTGCAAGACAGAAATGGGGAGAGAACAGGTGGCAACCCCCTCAGATCACTTGCAAAAGTTGTTTCATATGTTAAGGGTTTTTTTTGTACACAGGTGTTCGTAGCTGCCTGCATGATGAATGAAACCTTGGAAAGAAAGAACGAGGTTGATGCTGTTTTCTGCGGGTAACAATGGTAACATCAGGAGCTGTTGTGGTTAACAGTTTCCTCAGTATTGTTAGAACACAGTTTTTGGAGTACAGTTCTTTTTAGTATTATAAGCATAGTTTTTCTTAGTCATATACACCTTTTCAGTATATTTTTTAAGCACATGGAATTAAGGATTTAAGAGAGTGTATTGTACGAACTTTAAAGTAAGTATTACGAGAGCACAATTTTTCAACATTATGAGTACATTTTAGTGTTGTTAATGCACAGTATTTTTAGTTTTGTTGGAGCACAATTTGTCAGTATGTTTAAGCATATAGTTATAGAGGGTAAAGATCTTAGATTATTCACTGGGTACTGGTGGAGGAAAGTTTACCTGTTTGGTGGAGAAGCTTTCAAACCAAAAGGTACTAGAGAATTAGTATGGTTTCATAATACATGAGACACAGTGAAATGAGATTCAAAAGTATGCTTGTGTGAAGTGTGTTTGAATGATGGTGGCCACCGTGTGAAAGTGAATGAATAAAAATGTATGCATGTATATGCGTGAAAATTCAATTACACATACACAAACACTTTTGGATAAACAAATACACCGATACCTTTACATAAAATGGCAAAAAATCCTGAACAAACTCTCCGGGTTGCAATAGAATGGTATGCAAAGAGTGCAATAGAAACAGAAGATCCAGTGTTAATATATGATTATGTCATTGTGTTATTTAAGGGCCAAGATGTGAAAAAGAATAACAGAAGACATATGGCCCAGGGTTGAATGGAGTTCCATTTCCAAGGATGTTCTGGACGGAGTGGAAGTTTTAAGAATAAACCCTACATTTAAAGAAGCACTTTTAGGCACACTTTGAGAGCACACATCTTGGGGTCAATAGGTTGTTAAGTTTATTAATGATAGTAGTGTTATTGTATGTCTGCGTTTATTGAAATGTTATGGATACAATAAGGAATGTTACAGAAATGCAATTTAAATTGTTCAAACTTCAACGGGGGATTTGTTGGAGGACAGAAATTGTGTGAACAATTTCTATTGCATTTCTGAGACCTTTACCTTGGCATGGCTGGGTGCAGACAGTAAATAATACTGCGCCACTAATATGGCTGCAGGCCTTGTGCCAAGGTGAAGGAGGAGTTGTTTTGGCAAGAAAATAAGTTTTATGGACACCTGCTGTTATCCAATTAGTGCTGTACACCACAGTATGTTTCCCTTATGTATCCAATGTAACCTGGGGAAGAATCACATGCCTGTGTGTCACAGGCAGCTTATAAGCTGTCTGTCCTCTAATAAAGTGGACATTTTTGCCAATCATAGTGATTTGTATGCATTTCTGTCTGACCCCCTCCGCCGATACTGCAATTAGGAAAAGGAAAGGACATCAATATATGGACAGACTCAAAGTATGCGTCTGGTGTAGTGCATGCCCACGGAGCAGTATGGAAAGAAAGAGGATTTCTCACATTGCAAGGAAAAGAGATAAAGCACGCTGAAGAAATCTTAAAGCTACTCGAAGCTGTCCAATTACCAAAAAGCTTGCCATTATGCATTGCAGAGGACATGAAAAAGGCAATACGGACCAGGAAAAAGGCAATCGATTGGCAGACCGAGAGGCAAAAAAGGCAACAGAAAACGACCAGGTAGGACTCGCATCCTTAATCCCTGATGGCAAAATCATAGAGGTAAACTCTAATGTATCATATTCAAAGGAAGATTTAAAATTAATAAAAGATCAGCAAGTTCAACAGAAAGGCAACATGTACCACTTAAAAACAGGACAAGTAGTAGTACCTGAAAGAGTACTATGGAAAGTTGTACAGGCAGAACATAACAAAACTCATTGGGGGGTAGATGCGCTGCATAAACATCTAAAGAAAAAAATTATAGGACAAAATTTATACACTACAAAAATCCAGGTTACTAAACAATGCAAAACTTGCCTTTACAATAATCCTCACACAACCTAGAAAACAGAGATAGGGACAAATGGCAAAGGTAACCTCCCAGGGCAACACTGGCAGATAGATTTCTCAAAGCTGCCTAGGAAAGGGGGGTACCGATACCTATTGGTCCTAACAGATACCTTCTCAGGCTGGCCAGAGGCTTTCCCGACCTGAAGCAATAAGGCTCAAGAAGTTGTCAAGGTACTACTTAATGAAATTATCCCAGGTTTGGAGTACCTGACATCATCTCCTCAGACCGAGGACCACATTTTGTAGCTAGTAGTATACAAAGGATTAGCAACATTCTGCAAATTGATTGGCAGTTACACACTCCATATCGACCACAGGCAAGTGGTCAGGTGGAGAAAATGAATCATTTGATAAAACAACAATTGGCAAAAATCGGTCAAGAAGTAAATCTGCATTGGTACCAAACCTTATTGCGAATAAGGATCAAACCTAAAACTAAAGAAGGGCTAAGCTCTTTTGAAATGTTATATGGGAGACCCTATGGGAATTATTATCAAGGAGAAGACCTCATACAAGTTGGGGAAGGATATATATGGGAATATCTGATCACACTGAGTAAGCAATTGTCAGAAATT
Organism: Corapipo altera; assembly: GCF_003945725.1. NCBI lineage: Eukaryota > Metazoa > Chordata > Aves > Passeriformes > Pipridae > Corapipo > Corapipo altera. Next base: position 279,524 of record NW_020885010.1, on the reverse strand, counting down.
AACAAACAAGTAATGAGTACTCGCTCAAGGGGAATAGACCAGCCCTTACATAACATTTCCCCTGGAGAGTGGGTGTATGTTAAAACTTTTTCAGGCCAACCACTAGATAAGAAGTGGAAAGGATCATACCAAGTGCTTCTGATGACCTTCACAGCAATCAAAATCAAAGAACAGCTCACCTGGATTCATTATTCATGAGTAAAGAAGGCACCTAATGAAACATGGATGTCAGAACCAGTAGGACCAACAACCCTCAAGTTTACTTGACACTCTGATAAGTATAATAACTCTGGCTCAAGCCATTACCTTAGACTGACTGTGGTCTCAGGCTTATATCGGATATTCCAGTATGTCTGGGAGAGACATTTCTAATTTAAACCTGACCACTGTGGTCATGCACAAAAATGAACCATATTTACAACACGATTGGGAGAAAAGGAATGAGCTTAGTACCTTAACTGGAATAATTGGGGAGGAATACAAATAGGATGTAGAGGAATTAACATATCTGCCCATGAGAAATTAATTTCCCACACTCAAATCGCTGTAAAAGACTCCATAGAATATAACAAGGGAAAACTGATTGGTAAGTCTGTCTGTGTGTCTGATCAATGCTGGTACAACTTTATATTGGACAAACCAGTTTCCGTAGTATGTCTTTGGGCTACTTTAAAAGGAGACAAGGCATTATCAAAGAAATTTGTAATAGACACTGAAATAGATACCACAACAACAGTATCTACTTCAATAATACAGACTTCTGCTAAACTGCCTCCTTCCTTATATACACCCTCAGAATGTACAGAAAAAAGTCATAATCTTTCTCTTGTAGGATCTTATGTAATTAGACAATCTAATGAGCAGAAGTTACTCCTGGACCCTACATATTCACTAAAAAAGGTCCAGGTAAAAATCCAAATAGACATGTCCTCTATAAAAGGGGATTGTCGGCCCTTCATTTTCCAAAACCTTAAAGGATGGAGTGCTTGGTTGAGAACTAGATCCCATCATGACAGAACACGAAGAGATCTAACAGGATGGTTTGGATCAGGACTAGTTGTATTAAATTCAATAGATCAGGAAATATCAGTTAATAAACTCAGCACTGTAGCCTCCGATTTGGGAAAGTTGGAGGTACCACTAAGATCATCATTAATGACTATAGCTGAAACATGATCTCTTACTACAGACTTGATGATTTTGTTAGCTAAACACATATCTGAAGATTTTCAGGTTGTGACTAAGTTTTAGGAAGTTTACAAGAAAATGTCTCAATAGCAATACCGTGTATCCAAACCAAGCAATGGATACAATCCGTATCTGTGGGAGTCATAAGAGATGGAACATCAGGAATTTTACCTCAGGAAATAAGAGAGATCATATCCAGAAATGACACCACAACCAAGTTTGAGAAAGAACATCAGATATGGTGGCAATTAGTAAACTTCACATATAACTCAAAGCAGGAGCAGAGAGAGGCATATGTTCTTACCATCCGTGAGGCAAAAAAATGGACCATATTTCCTGTCTTAGCATTAGGGGCAATACACTGGGACATAGTAATTAGACCCATGGGACATAATGTCTGGGCAAGCTATGACAGGGACATAGGGAGATGGCAAACTATCAGCACAGAAGCCTGTATACCCACAGAACAACTAGGATACATACGTGAAAATGCTTCTGCCCAGGCCCATCTAGACAAGGCTATCTATGTTTTGAATTTCTTGACTTTTCCTCAGGATTTCCACTTTCTTGCTTTGCTTTTACACTTTTCCTCTCTGATATCATCTCAACCTGTAACAACTCCTGCTCCTGTCCAAGTGCGAGACTTGGCGTCTGGACAGTGGTCAGGTCCACATCAACTAATAACCTGGGGAAAGGGGTATGCTTGTGTTTCTACAGATGCTGGACTGCAGTGGGTTCCTGCTCAGTGCATGCATCCTATTGTCTCAAAGGAACCAGTAGTGATGACTCCTATAGAAAACAGTTTGAACGACTCAGCCCATAGAACAACCACAACGTCTGAGTGACCCTGATGAATGCTCTAAACCAAACCACCTTCTGTGCCTCCTTCAAACAACCTGAACTGCCTTTCCACACGTGCCTTGTTGGGGCACCTGTAAATAACTCTGATTCTGTGAAACTCGTTTCTAATGTTACGCAACCACAATATTGGGTTAGAAAGGCTTGCAATGCTTCAGCGTTGAACTGCATTACAGATGTATCCACTTGGCTAACGAAACTACCAGTAGGCATCACACCACCAGAACTAGATATTATGGGTACTCTAACTGCTACTGCTTGCTTTTACTTTAATTATACTAAGGGATATGATTTCTTTCATGGTGCAGGGACTTCTTTACAAGATGTATCTCCAGATATGCCCTTTTACCAAAATGCATCTGCCTGGTGTTTGTATAAACGTACTCAACCCTCATATGGTGTGGCGGTTGCTCGTTGGTTCCTAAAGGGATACTTTTTGATCTGTGGCAATCGGGCATGGCCAGGTATTCTGGCGATGCCCGTAGGGGGACCCTGCACCTTTGGTAGATTAGGTTTGCTTACATCCATGGAGAAGCTTTTATTAAATCACTCACATATTTACAGTCATGTCCTAACTAAACGATCACTGACACTTAGTTCCAAATGTAATGATACACTAACTTTGTGGAGTCAAGTAGCCTCCTTGTTTTTGCCACAAGTCGCCTCAGCTAAGGCATTAAAACAAATTAATAGTTTGACATGCTGGATTACTGGGCAGGCGGGTTTGATCTCAAACACACTTTACAGACTTGCCACTGATGTAGATAGCATGCGACACGCTACACTACAGAACCGTACTGCAATTGATTTTTTACTGCTAGCACATGGACATGGATGTCAGGAATTTGAAGGCATGTGTTGCTTAAATATCTCAGATCATTCTGCATCCATTTACAAACAAATTGTTGCTCTACAAGAACAAACAGAAAAGATCAGGCAAGAAACTGGATTCTGGTTTAGAAAGATGGTTGTCTGGTTGGGGTCTTTTGGGTTGATTAATGTCCCTACTCAAGACGGGGGTCTTAGTTTTGGTAATAGTTGTAGTTGTGCTTGCAATATTGCCATGTTTTGTGTTGTGTCTGGAAAGGGTCCTCCAGAACATGGCAAAGGCAGTCTTTCTCGTGCAACTACAAAGAGAGGGAATTGTCACAGTTGACAGCGGGTCTGTTAGCTCTTTGGAAGAAGATTTTGACCTGGGAAAGTTACGGGTGTATCCTTGAGATAGGAGAGGTATGTACGCAGCCCTAGCTGAAAGAAGACAGCTGTGGAGTGTTTAGGTTTGGTCTTGTGAGAACTCCAGCTTTGGTCTTGAGCTTTGCCAACAGTATTGCTAACAAATAATGACTAACTAAAAAATACAATCACCTACCTGCCTTCTGATGCTTGCTAACATGGGATATAAAAAGATTTGTGGGAAAGAATAAAGAGACTGGTACTTTGCTCGGTACTGGACTGTTCGTGTTTTTCTTTACTTTTGACCGCCGCAACAGTAACATATAAGATAAAAAGAGTGAGTGCTTTAATCAGGTCTCACGCACCCAGACAGTGGTTCTATGATAATAAGGTCCATCCAATCCCAGATCTATCCACCTCCCAGTTCTGCCTGGTTCTGCCCCCAACACGGTCCTTCGGGAATTGGGTCTGGAGGCATTTGGGACCCCTTTTTCCTCATCTTCATCTTCTTCACAGCACGTACAGTCCTTGGAGCGCCTCCAAAGTTCTGGGCTTGAAGGTTGCTTTGTCTGCGTGATATCTTCTGGTCCAAGCCTAGGGTGCGATGTTCTGAAATGGAGGTGTTTTTCTACAATTCTACCTTGAAAACAAGACTAAACATGCTAAAGAAATTTAGAGGGGTTTAATATGAAATGGGGTAATAGCGTTGGGCATGTGTAAACTGCTATGTTAAAGGGTAAGGGATATAATACAGCTATATTAAAATCTACATTTACTACACAACAACTTCTAAAATCTACAAAAGTTAAAAAATCCAGAAAGCTCTGAGGCATCATCTTTAATGAGAAAACAACATGCATGTTTACCACAGCAGCTCTGCAGCGCTTAACATCCTACTTTGCAGACACTGATGAGCTCTTTGGGCTGGAAGTCAGCTTAAAGAAGACAGAAGTTCTCTATCAACCTGCACCTCAGGAAGACTTCCATCATCCCCATATCACCATTGGTGAATCAGAGTTCAAATCAGTCCAACAGTTTAATTACCTAGGCAGCCTCATCTCCTCGGATGGTAAGACTGATGGAGAGATAGACAATAGGTTAACCAAGTGCTGTCGGAAAACTCCATAGAAGAGTGTGGCGAAATAAACACTTGAAGAAAAGTACAAAGATAAGTGTTTACAGAGCCATTGCGCTGTCTACTCTTTTATATGGATCTGAATCATGGGTCATCTACCGCCACCACCTGCGTCTCTTAGACCGCTTCCATCAACACTGTCCCCGTACAATCCTAAACATCTACTGGTCAGATTATGTGACTAATACGTCTGTTCTAGAACAAGCAGCAATCACAAGTATTGAAGTCATGTTGCTGAGAACACAGCTGCGCTGGGCAGGACACGTCTCAAGGATGAAGGACCACCACCTCCCTAAGATCATGCTTTATGGTGAACTTGCCACAGGTTGCTGCAAGAGAGGAGCCCCGAAGAGAAGATACAAGGACTCCCTGAAACAACATCTCAGTCTTGGCCATATTGATCAACATAACTGGTCTACTCTGGCCTCCAATCGGGAGGTCTGGAGACACACTATCTATAACGCTGCTGATTGCTGATGCCTTTGAGAAAGCACGCAGGATCACCCTTGAGGAGAAAAGACAAAGCAGAGAGAATCGTGCCTTGCAGAATATACCACCTAAGGAGTCCTTCTGCTGTGCCTTTTGCAACTGGACGTGTCTATCTCGTATTGGTCTTTTTAACCACCAGTGCTTTTGTAACAAACGTGGGTAGAGCCTAGCCATGGTGATGTATACTGTAGCTCTTAAAAGTAAGAATGTCACATTGTCTTGGTTTTATTGACACTATGTATCAGGTGGTGGGATCTCTGATGGAATAGAAACCCCTCCCTCTAAATTGAAAAAAAAAATTGGAATTATGAGGTGTTCGAGTGCAATATGAAAATGAATAACAATTTTACTAAAGACAGAGAACAAAACAGAACAAAACAACAACCAAACAATAACAGAGAAAATGTCACCTAAGACTACTCCTTTAGTTCTGTGTCATCGAGGCGGCACCGCCGTCTCGGCACAGTCCCGTGGTCACGATGTAGCTGGGGTAAAGCTGCAGCTGCGTGAGCAGGCAACACATGAAGAAGTTCACAAAGGGGAGCTCCCAAGTCCCTCCAGTGGTGAAGGTAGTGGTGGCAGGGTGGCACAGAGGCAGCGCGGATGAAAAGCGTTGGCGGCAGAGGTGGCAGGAGTGACAGTTCTGGGTAGGGACACCAGCAACTGCAGCAGCAGCAGTCAGCTATGGCAGCTGCAAATGAGGGGAAAGTGGTAGCTGGCAAGTGCAGCCCTGAAGTGGCATGGGATACATGAAGCAGGAGCGTGAAGCAGGTCTGGACAGTGGTGGCAGGGCAGTGTTGAGGTGGAGCAGATGAAAAGCAGTGGCGGCAGCAAAGCGGGTCTCCCTGCAGTCCCAGGACAAAGAGATAGGGAGCTACCGTTGTGCCAGCAGTTTTATTCTCTTAAGTTCTGGCAGAATTTGTCCTGGTGGAAGCCCTCCTCCCTCCTCGTCTCTGGGGGGGTCCCCTGCACTTCTCCAAAAAACCATGTGATGGTATGGAGAAATTTAGCTAAAAGCTAAACCATAACACACATTCATGATTCAGCTCTGCAAGGAACACTAAGCAATGAGAGAAAAGTTAGTAAGGGAAATAGTGTCTCAGGAAGTGGGCACAGTCAGGGCAGAACAGCAATGTATGAGTTTACCCATTGAGATGAAGAGGAAATACATGATCCTCCTGACATTCCAACATGCTCTGAAAGAAAGCATTACCTTTCAATGAGAACTTGCAAAGATGGAACACTGTCAGACTTCAACCTGACAGTTACATAGAACACAATGCAATAAATATTACTCCCACTAAAGAAACCCAAAGGAGTATAATTTATATTTGTCTATGGAAGAACTGAATATGCCCTTTGCAAATGAAGACATTTGGTTCCATAAGTAGGTGTCTTTGACATTTATTGCCAGTTGCTGAAGACAGGTGATCTCTGCCATTCCTTGTGCCTAAAAAAGAGATTGCAACATTATAACTACCACACGGTACTGTAAAATTTGGGAGTTTTATAGCAAATTTAATGAAGAAAAAATACCTTACACTCAATTTATCTGTTATATAACTCTCATCATATGTTCTCCTTGACATTTCAGTTAATATATTTTTTTGCTTTTAAAAATCAGATATTAGAATTTAACTGAAGATTGCTCTGCCAAGTTTTGCTGGTGAACTGGTATATTCATCTCTCTTTGCCAAAAAATTGCATAAGTAATGGAGAATATAAAGATCCTTCAAATGTAGAATTCAGTAGTCACAAAAGAGGCTATAGAACTATCCAAAAATAATTTAACTGTAAAATATAAAAGCAACGACAAAAAAAACCGGGAGAAAGACAAGCAACTGAAACAAGTCCTAGTTTTGTAATACATATTCAGATTGCCTGAATAAGGAAGGATTTATGTTTGCTACTTAAATCAGAAGCAACAGAATCATTTCCCTGAAAACCATAAAATAGCAGATTAACTTCCAAGATATACCTCAATGGCTCCAAAACTGATCTAACAAAATCAACTTACTTGACTTAGCAATTAATAGCTACATTTCTTAGTAATGTGAAATTTAGACCTTTAAAGTTAGATCTAAGAGCATAAGCAAAATGAGGTTCATGGATACAGTGATGCCTATCCTTTATTATCAATTAAAAAATAGTATTTCTTGCTACCCTTTATCTAAACATTTTTCAATGATAACCTGATATACACATGTGCCATTTGATATTAAAAACAAAGTCTTACTATATCAAGTGTTACATAAACAGTGAAGTGTACCAGAAATATTTTATTCACATAATTGATATTTACATTAAAATTAACAAAGGACGAGATTTGTTCAAAATCTTTTATTTGCTATAAAGAAAAAACACCAAAATAGGTACAAATTATACTATATAAAATTGTCTCAAACTGGGTAAAAATTTAATTAAAAATTTTTTATTGTCATGGGTTTACTTGTTCTAAAAAACCAAACGGGAATTTTCTTTCCCCTGTTGCAAGGTGGGGAAGGGATGTTGAATGGGGAGGACAGTTTTCTGCCTTGAGTGATTGACCTACACAAAGGAGCTGGCTGCCAGAACTACATTCCAGGCTGATAGTCCTCTCTAAGGCTGGGGGAGGAGGTGAGGAGTTTTACTCCCCTCCTCTTCTTGGATAGGGGCACTTCACTTTCTGCCTTAACAGAGGCAAGGTGTGTGTGTGTGTGTTGGAAAAGCTCGTAGGCCGTTTTGCTCTCGATCTGGTCATCTGGCTGCCCTCCGGCCTCGGCTTGCCAGTGTGCTGCTCTGTCTCCAGCCAGAATCTGCTCAGTTTTCGTCAGAGAGTTTGTGCTCATTGCTTTAGGGAGGAGTCCTGGCTACAGCCAGCCGCACACAGCGTGAGTTTAGTGGGAAAGAAACCGCCCTTCTTCCCTTTTTCCCCTTCCCCTTCTTGGCGTGGGGGGGAAATCTCCATTGTCGGCTTCTCCTGCGAACTGGGGCCCCCCATGCGGCGACCTCCAGAGCCCAACAGCGCCCCCTGCTGGCCAACACCAATAAACTGCAGGCTCTGCTCCTCCAGCTATCCAACAGCGCCCCCTGCCGATCGTGATTAGAATTGCACCATAGGACAGGAAGTACCAAACTCTTTCCTTTTTTTTTGAAGGGGACTTTTGAGTACAGGATTATTGTTTAGTTGTTTTTGTGGTTTCTTTTGTTGTTCTGCCAATACACATATATCCTTTAATAAAGGGTTGCTATTTTTCTTTTTTCATACTTCCTCAATTGGAACCTCTTAATTTCGGATTTTACGACTGCTGAGAGAGAGGAGTTTAGTCTACCTCATAACTCATCCTCCTTAGCAAAACACTTCAGTCTCATTAAACTGAGACATTTATATATTTAATATAACAAAGGATACAATGAGGTCAAATTTCTTAACCCAGAGATTTCTGAAAAATTTGCTTGCACAGTAAGGAACTAACAGAAGTTAGCCCTTAAGCCCTGGAAGTCTTAGGAATCTGTCACACAGCAAATATGACTTCATTGTGAAAGTGAACTTTGGTAGAACAAACTATAGGACACCTGAGGTAGTAGAAACTATAATAAACAGTAGTAGAAATTATTTACAACTTAAGTACCGGATAACATTAAGAACACAAAAATCAATTACACAATACAATTTCCAGTCCAGTTTTGACTAAAATAAAACAAAACGAAGAATATTGCATCACATCTGTGTTTTTAAAACACCACAATTACCAACATTTGGATACCTAGAGGCAGTGTGAGTTTGAAATGTGGTAGGTACGGTGATCTGCAAATAATACTGATTAGCTGAGGTTTATCAGTTTACATTTCTGCCGGAAACAGTATTAATCTGACAACTGATCTTCCAGTACATGAATTGATAAGAGGGTCTTAAAGTTTGCACATAAGAAAGACTTGGAAACAATCTTATTGGAATGAGAAATTCTAAAGTGGTCAAAAAAAGTCAAGTACAAAACAGTTAGAACTACCAAACTTCACATTTTGGTATTATCTTTTTAACTCTTCAAAGTCTGCCAATCTTTCAAACCAAAAGAATGTGAAGTTTCCAAATGAAACACATTCACAACTAAAGACACTGTTTTTAATTAGTATGAGCACTGTCATCCCTGTAAATTTATCTTTAAGGTGTTTTACTTCCAATTTGTATTGTACATTTTCAGTGCACTATAGCTTATTTAGTTTGACCTGAGTCTGAAAATAACCAATTGTATTTCACTCCAACAATTCAACTGGTTTCTGAAGAGTTAAAACATGAACGGTTTTTGTTGGTGGGGTTTTTTTGTTTTTTGGTTTTTTTTTTTTCAGAATTGATTAAATACAATGAGCATTTGATTTTAAAAGATCCCCCCTCTTAAGGAGGCAAAAGAAAAGCTGCCATTTTCCTTCGGCATTACAGGCATTAGAATCTAAAAATCTGTCTTTAAAATAATTTTAAAACCACACCTGCTAAAAACACAAGTTTTGCACTACAGGTGAAACTTTACTTCACATTTTACTTCACCCTGTTTTTCAGGTACAAGTCTGTTTCTTGTTAAAATAAATAACTTTCTTATGGTAATATTTTTAACATTTTCAAATTAAATTATCACTAATGGCTACAGTAAATAGATTATGTACAGCAGAAGAAAAACAGCAGGTAAAGCTTGTTATCAGTGAAGAATGTGACCTCAGCTTTGTTATAAAGAATGAAATTTTCTCATAGGTGAAACTTGCTCCCACTAAAGTACAAGACAGTCTCCCATAAACTTTAATGGGAGCTGAGTTTGGGGCCTTTGACACAAAACTTGTCTACATGATTTGCCAGAAGAAAACTGCTATATGAAAAGAAGGTTCAACTTTTAGCACAGTTCAGATGAAGTTGTTTTATGCAAAACATATTTATATATATTTAAAATAAGATATCGTATCAGAGGCTGAAACACTGACTTGAAGATGGCATTTTATTTTATTCCAGATTTCCAGTAAATCTGTTTTTATAACTTGTGTAAGCAAGATGTTCCACAACACGGTTTGCATCTTTTTCTAAAGACTATTTTAAACTTTCCCTGAAAGTTAAAACCACAATGAAAACAAACTTTAATTTCAAAAGACCAGCAGTAAATGCACAGTGAACCACAACCGCCTGCTTCTACTTTAAAGCAGGTAAAAAAATTTTTTTTAAGTATCCATCGATGTTTGGATTTGTTACTCAGAGAACTTTGTATAACTAAAAGAGACTGATACAGAACTCTTTTTTAACCAGCGCTGAAAATTGACTAATTGCAGAACCCTCTGCTTACATCCACGATATGAAATGTAACAGTGATTGCTATATTAAAATAGACCCTAAGCCCCTCAGCTGCTAATATTGCTGAAAAAGTGCTACAAATAAAATAAAAATCACTTATCTGCTAAATAATCATGCATATTTAAGGGAAAAAAAATTTTGTGTTCACATAGAGCCAGATGTTTGGAAAGGCACAGTTTACAAGTCTCTGCACAAGTTGTGAAATGTTGCATACTGAGCTTAGGTAAAGATCTCAATTTGCCAGTCACATATTTAGGTAGAGTCCTGCATTGACCTTATGTCCTTGAGGCGAGCAGAATAATAGAAGCTGCTGTGCTTAACTGGATTGGAAGACAGTTATCATATATTCAGTAGCATATTCTTCAGTATATCAGCCTTACACATAAGTAGCTACCATGTAGTATGGAAGACTGGGTGTGTCAGCAGCTCCCTTGATGGGGGGCTGTCCTGAGATTGAAGTTCTAAACATCGAAGAGTCACATCTCTCAAACCAGGAGACAGATGAGAAGGGATTGATGGAACAGTAGTTGCACTAGCAATCTGGAAAAAGGGAAAATAACTTTTTTAAAAGTCGATGATTCTTAAGCCCCCTCTCCTACCCAAAAACTTTCAACAAGCTAATCATTTTCAGCTGACTATTTATGAGTTTTTATCCACTTAGCATATTTCCTACTGCAGTTTGAGGATTACATTACTGCTTCCATATTATAAAATGCTTCTTAAATTCCCTTTATGCTTCTTTCCCCAATAACATAAGCTCTATTACTTTTCATAGTCTGCCACTTTTCTCTAAATTTTTCTCTTACAGCAAGATTCTGCAGTAATCATTTGCTAAAAAGGCCATAAGAAAAGCTCTTATGCCATGATTACAGGCATTCTTTAGTTTAATACTTGCCATCACTGTTAACTGGCATCATGTAAGCAAACACTGAGATATATTAAACTGAACAATATTACATTATGATATGTTAAGCTGGATATGCTCTCTTGCATTGTCTTACTATATCACCCCAAAGGGCAATCTTTCTCAGATAAAAGTAGATCACTCCCAAATCAAATTAATTTTGGTCTTCTCTAGATCAAATTAAGCAAGATTGAGAACACTAGGATGGAACCACTAGATTCACACGGACACAGAACCAAGACAATTACATATATTATGATAATTGATTTGTACCTAATTAGAACATATTTAAATACCACTATGTTAGTTCTGTTTTGTGGAAACACTTTCTTCACTCATACTAGTGAAGATGCTAATCACTTGCTTCACTTGTGGCAGTATTTTCTTTATTTGTGCCTACAATTCAACTAGATTTTTAGAATTAAATATACCAAATTGAGGAATATTATTCATATATAGCATAATATAATGGTAAATATCTTTCAGCAAAATCTGAACATGAAACATCAGGTTTTTACCAAAGGACATTCCCAAGGAAATATGAATACAAACATAAATGTTTTATAGTAGAAAAACTTATTTTGCTCCTATATTTTATGGGATTGTAAAGAAAGTGTTCAAATACCAATATTCTGCCTAGAGTAAATATCAACTCTATTACCAAATTATTTTTTTTTTTAGTCTGTTACATTACGTATTTATATCTTAGAACAAAGCTTTTTCTGCATATTATTGTGTTGGTAGCCTTTTTTGTTTGTTTTTAAACAAGTAAGTATGATTATTATGTTGGTATTGTGATAAACGAAAGGAATGATTAGTGCAGCATTCCAGTTAAAAGAAAACAAGTAAGGTCAGTATAACCCAGAGAAAGAAGAAAAACAAATTGTAAAACTTAATTGGGCCCCTATAAAGACATAAAACAAATTACCTCCCTTTTACCTTGTACAAAATTTATAGTGAGGAGACTCTGTTTAGTTAACTAGATGATAACACTTTCCTATCGAAGTTATGAGAATTTACAATTTTTTATAGATAACAAACTAGTCTAAGAAAAACATCTGTTGAATTCCTGACATAACAATGTATAATTTTTATGCTTGTGTATAATGAATATGCATGAAGTAGCTGAGAATAAATGTAGAACACTGTGGTTGCTTTCGGTGCGACAAGCTTATGGAGTTGCAGAAACTCCGCTTGTACACCCAGCACTGTTTGCTTTCATCATATAATAAATTCTAATTGGAAACTACCCGACTCTGAGACTCTTGTTTCTCACAGTATCAATATTGATTTTGTACTAACAACTCCAATATAAAGAAGAGTCATTGCAACAAACCCTACTACTTGTATACTTTTCTAAAATTCCCATTGCTGTATGTGAAATTAGTGTCTTTTATATCAACAAAGTACCTCACCTTAAATATCAGAGCAAGATGATTGGAGTGTTTCTCTGCATTCCAGGAAGGTTTAGCAAAAGACATTTCTATAACAACACAGTCAACACTCCACACATCTCAGTTCCTACCATATTGCTGACCTCTCAGAACCTGGACAGATCAAAAACTCAGATTATCCACTTCAAAATCTCTTAACTCTAGGTAATTTAGATTTAAAGAAAAATCATCAGTCAAGTGCATTCTGATTAACATTTCAGGTTAAGAGGGTGATCAGTGATGCGAATGCCATAAGATCTATACAGCTATAGAGAGCTAGTAAATAAAATGCCTGATCAAGGGGTAAAGCAAAGTATCTTGCAATAGTTAGCTTTTGAGCAAATGGTCATTTGAGTTTTAATAATGATACCTTAAGGTCCATCTAGTTTTTTGATTTTTTTAATTTTTATAAGCTTTATAAGTAGTTATATAGTAGAAATAGATTTAGAAGCAGCAGTCCTTATTCCCTTAGCACAGAAGCAACATAGATTTTCAACCCTATTACCCCATTCCATGCTCCCCATATTAATTCTACCCCCTGAATTCCAGTAGAAATGTTTAGTGTCTCTTGCATCCCTATTGAAAACTCTATTATTTCATGATCACTGTGTCCCAGACGTCCACCGACCACCACACCTCCCACCAGCCCCTCTCTGTGAACAGAAGGTCTAGCGGGGCTCCATCCCTGGTAGGTTCATTTACCAGTTGGAGCAGGAAATTATCCTCTATACACTCTAGGAATCTCCTAGACTGCCTCTTCTCCACTGTGTGGAGTTCCCAGCAGACATCTGGCAGGTTAAAGTCACCCACGAGAACAAGGACTGGCGATTTTGAGATGTCTGCCAGCTGCTTGTAGAATAATTCATCACTCTCATCATCCTGATTGGGTGGTCTATAACAGACTCCCACCAGGATGTCAGCCTTGTTGGCCTTCCCCCTGATTCTGATCCACAGGCACTCAACCTTGTTGTTACTGACTTCAACTTCTACAGAGTCAAGAGACTCTCTAACATATAGAGTTACCCCTCTACCTCTCCTACCCTGCCTGTCCCTTCTGAAGAGCCTGTAGCCACCCATGGTAGCACTCCAGTCATGTGAGTCACCCCACCATGTTTCTGTGATAGCAACTACATCATAGCTTTCCTGCTGCACGATGGCTTCCAGCTCCTCTTGTTTGTTACCCATGCTGCATGCATTGGTGTACATGCACTTCAGCTGGGCTGCTGATTTGGCTCTTAACTTGGACTCTCCTTTATGGAGAGCCTGGTTTCAACCCTGTCATGGTTTGAGATAGCCCCAAAATCTTAATTCCCTAGCTCCATCCCCCCTCCCACATCTCAACCTAATGTGAGATGGGTTTTTCCAGACAAAACACAACCAGACTCAGAATGGGGGAAAGGGAATATATTACAATGACTGTACAAATAAATACTATAACACATTATACACACAATCACAACTATCTCTACCATGACATATAGTATTTACAATGGATCAGATCTCTTCTCCCCTCCAAATAAAAGTCCAGGAGGGAAAGAAGGACAGATCCCTTCCAGTCTCAAAAGCAGGAGTCTCTTCTAAGGCAGCAGGTCTCCTCATCTCATGCATGCAGCAGTAACTGGATTGTTGTAGCTGGATCTCTGTTCAATACACACAAGGGGGTCTCCAAGTCCCTCGGCTCTCCTTCGGTCCAAGCGAAGGCCTCACCTGTGGACTGCCAGCAGGGACCAGACTCGCGTCACCACAGGTATATCACGAAATGCAGGGGCATCTTCGTGAAAGTCCCTTCCTCAGAGGATTCAAATTCCCCTTTGCAGAGCTCCGTGTTCTGTCTCCAGGCAGTGAGGGGGGCGAAGCCCTCCTCCACATTCCTCTCCGTCCCGGTCCAGCTTCCCAGGACGCTCTGAGCTTCTCAGCTCCTCTCTGCAAGTGTTGTAGCACTCCAAGGCTCCTCTCCTTAGTAGGAGTCCATGTCCCTCCTTTCCTGGAGGTCTCAAAGGAGTTTTGGGGGTTTGGTACAGTTCTTCTTACCCCAAAAACTCTGTCTCTCTGCTGCCGGCTCTCTATCACGGCTCGAGTAACTCTGAATCTTCTTTAGTTGCATGTTGCTTACTGTTCCTTCAGTTATCTCTTGGCTTTTAGCCATAGCCTCTGGATGCTGCCGCCGCTTCTTCTCTGTCTCTGCTCACTCAGGGTGGAAAAACATCCCCCAGCTCACAGCTACAGACACCTAGTCCATCTTAACACTGTTCCAAGTCTCTGTAGCCCCCAACTGGGGCTGGGGGGGGGGCCCAGAGGCCCCCGAGGGGCTCAGAGCCCCTTCCTCGTGGCTCTACAACATGGTTACTTCTTCTACCACTCAAACTACAACTCTTCTCTTCCGGTGCTTGTGATATGTTTACATTTCTGCAGGAGCGCCCATTGGACAGAACTTCAAAACTTCCAGGGGTTTCCACCCCTTGGGGGTTACCACTTTTCTTAGCCTCTGGGGGAAAACAAGGTTCAAACCACTACAAACCCCTTCCCCCTTCAAACCTAGTTTAAAACCCTCCTTATCAGCCCTGCCAACTTATGGGCTAGAGTCCTTTTGCCCTTGCTAGATAGATGAAGCCCATCTGATCTGAGGAGACTAGGTATGATGGAATTTGGCCCATGGTCAAAAAACCCAAAGTTCCGCCAGTGGCACCAATCCCTTAGCCACCTATTGATAAGATAGGTTTTCCTATTCTCCTCATTCATCCCTGCTACTGCAGGAATTGAGGTAAACACCACCTGTACTCCTGTCCCATCAACTAATCAACCCAGCGCCTTGAAGTCCTTTTTAATTGCCTTGGTACTTCTTCCATTAATGTCATCACTGCCAGCCTGGACTACCAACAGTGGATAATAATCTGAGGAATGAATTAGCTGAGGGAGTCTCCTACTAATATCTCTCACCCAGGCCCCAGGAAGGCAGCAGACCTCCCTGTGGGATGGGTCTGGTCGACATATCGGGCCCTCGGTTCCCCTCAGAAGGGAGTCACCAACTACAACTACCCTTCTTTTTTTCTTTGTAGCTGTAGTTGTAACCCGTCTGGTAGACGGGGGGTAAACAGGAGACCTTCCAGCCAGATCTTCCTCTTGTCTGTCCTCTGCCTGGTTCTCTGAGTCCAAGGCCTCATATCTGTTCTCTAAGGGCACCCGGGGGGATGGTGGGGGTTGGGAGGGCATTCTTTTACCTCTCTGGTGAGGGACCCGTTTCCATTCCCCCCCATCCACCAGGTTTGCTCCAACTGCCTGATGGCAGGAGGGGCAGGGCTTCACCGTCTCCTTCTGGACTTCTTTTGGGGTCAAAAGGGTGCAACTCCACCAGTCAATTTCCCTTTCACTGTCCCTAATACTTCTTAGTCTCCCTACCTCTTCCTTGAGCTCTGCCACCAGGCACAGCAAGTCATTCACCTGCTCGCATCACACACAGACGCCGCTCACACTGTCCTCTGATAGCAACACCAGGCTCAGACACTCTGCGCAGCCAGAGGCCTGAACAGCTGCGTCCGTCTTGGTGTCCCTCTTAAGGGGTTCTGTCTGTGTGGACACACCCTTCGTCTTAACAGCAACAGTTTTTGCTTTTTTGGAAACCATTGCTGGCTTAAGCTGATTTATGACAAAAAAAAAGGCTCCTTCAAGAGAGCTGGGAGGTGGTTGTGCCCCTCCTGCTTGCCCTGCCTGTGCGAACTGCCTCACTAACTGCTGTGCCACGTTCCCGTTTGCCTGTTCCTGTTCGCCGCGCTCTGGGTCGCTGGTATAATGCTACTAAAGCAGTAACTTGAGTTTGAAATGCAGACATTTTAGGTCATCATCTAAAGTTTATTTTCTCCTACACCAGGATAACACCAGATTCCATGAACTCCATAGTGTGCTGACAGTATTAGTAACAGTAACATTACTAAACAGCTCACATAAGGATTAGCAAGGAGCACGGGAGACTTTATTATAAAGCAATTTATATCAATGTCAGGGGGGTGGGAAGGGTGTATTCCTCCATCATCTCCAGATAGCTCCCCAGAAGATAACTCCCCCAGCATAACAAGGTCATTAGTGAAAAGGCAAAGCACGGAGCCATTGTTTATATTAGTATGTTCCCAGAACTTAGCAAAATAAAGTGATAAGCAGTGCAGCCAGCAAACTCCATGTCCTGCACAGGAGTTTGCTATTCAATAGCTACTATTACTATATATATATATATATAAAAAATTGCCTTTATCTCGTCCCACATTGGGCACCAAAAAGGACTGTCGTGGGTTGACTTTGGTTAGATGCCAGATGCCCACCCAACCGCTCTATCACTCCCCAGCTGGACAGGAGAGAGAGTAAGGTGGAAAACAACTTGTGGGTTGGGATAAGGCAGTGTATTAAAGCAAAAGCAAAGCGGAAGCTTGTGCGCGCAAAAGCAAAGCAGAAGATAACACAGTTTATTCTCTACTTCCCATGAGTAGCGATGGTCGGCCACTCCTGAGAAGCAGGGCTTCAGCACACGTAACGGTTCCTCAGCAGGCAGTCATTGGAGACAATGAATGCCTGCCTTCCTGCTACTTGCCTTAGCTTTTATATCTGAGCTGATATATGGTCTGGAATATCCCTTTGGTCAGTTTGGGTCAGCTGGCCTACTTGGGTCCCCTCACAGGATCTTGCCCTCAACTGAGGAAGGAATGTTATAGTGCCGATGCTGTGCTCAGCAGTAGCCAAAACACTGATGTGTTATCAACACCCTTCTAGTTACCAATGGAAAGCACAGCACTGTGAGGGCTGCTATGGGAAATGAACTCCAGCTCAGCCAGACCCAATACAACCATCTATGCCATGCCAAAATTAATACCTTCTTTTGACCATATACATATATATATACAATGAAACATTACAGACAGTTCTCACTCAAAATTAGGTCCCCTTGTGCTACACAACATGTTTCCCCATCTTTCTGCATTACCCCCCAAGTGAAACCAGGTCCCTGAGTAAAAACAGTCCCTCGGATGGATTTGCCTTTGCTTGAGGTGGGACTAATCCAAACAGTCTTTCCTAACATACCTCTTATATGCACCACAGGGACTTTATCTCCATCCACAGTATGCAAGGATTCTGGTTGGGCAGGGCCAGCTCGATTGATGAAGCCTCGGGTGTTGACCAACCAGGTGGCCTTTGCTAAATGCAGCTCCCAGTGTTTGAAAGTCCCCTTGCCCAGTGCCTTCAAGGTGGTTTTCAGCAGTCCATTGCAAATTTCAACTTTTCCAGCAGCTGGTGCATGGTAGGGGATATGATACACCCACTCAATGCTGTGCTCTCTGTCCCAGGTGTCTATGAAGCTATTCTTGAAATGGGTCCCATTATCAGACTCAATTCTCTCCAGAGTGCTGTGTTGCCACAGGACTTGTTTTTCAAGGCCCAGGATGGTGTTCCAGGCAGCGGCGTGAGGCACTGGGTATGTCTCCAGCCATCCAGTGGTTGCTTCTACCATGGTCAGCATATAGCACTTGCCTTGGAGGGTTTGGGGAAGCGTGATGTAGTCAACTTGCCAGGCTTCCCCATAACTATGTCCACCATACCATAGAGGTTTCACCCGCTTGGCCTGCTTGATGGCAGCACGTCTCACAGTCATGTATAACCTGTGAGATACTGTCCATGGTTAGATCCACCCCTCGGTCACGAGCCCATCTGTATGTCACCCTGATGACTGGAGGCATCATGGGCCCATTGATCTAGAAATAATTCTCCCTTGTGCTGCCAATCCAGATCTACCTGAGAGACTTTAATCCTGGCAGCTCGATCCACCTGCTTGTTGTTACGATGCTCTTCATTAGCCCAACTCTTGGGTACATGAGCATCTACATGATGGACCTTCACAGTTTCTCAACCCTGGCAGTGATGTCTTGCCACATCTCAGCCACCCAGATGGGTTTCCCTCTGTGCTGCCAGTTGGTCTTTTTCCATCGGTCCAGCCATCCCCACAGAGCATTGGCTACCATCCACAAGTCAGTGTAGAGGTAGAGCCTTGGCCACTTCTCTCATTCAGCAATGTCCAAGGTCAGTTGGACGGCCCTGAGCTATGCAACTTGATTCGAACCACCTTCTCCTTCAGTGGCTTCTGCAACTCGTCATGTGGGGCTCCATATGTCTGCTTTTCATTTTCGGTTTGTCCCTACTGACAGGAACTATCAGTGAAAAGAACATACTGCTTTTTATCTTCTGGCAGTTGATTGTATGTTGGAGCTTCCTCATCATGTGCCGCTTGCTCTTCTTCCTGTTAATCTGCTAAACCAAAATTATCACCTTCAGGTCAATTCGTGATGATTTCTAGGATCCCAGGGCAATTTGGGTTTCTGATTCGGGCACGCTGTGTGATCAGAGCGATACACTTACTCCACATAGCATCAGTGGCATGATGTGTAGAGGGCACATTTCCCTTGAACATCCAGCACTGGTAGTCAGGCTGCCAGGACAATCTGTGCTTCTGTGCTAATCACCTCTGAGGCAGCTTGTACTCCTTCATAGGCTGCTAGAATCTCCTCTGTTGAGGTGTAGTTGGCTTCAGATCCTCTGTAGCCTCAGCTCTGGAATCCAAGTGTTCAGCCTCAAGTTTCACCAAGCACCTTCTGCCAGAGGCTCCAGGAAGGACCATTATTCCCGGCTGCAGAGTAGAGCATGTTCTTCACCTCCGGCCCTGTCCTGACTGGTCCAAGGGCTACAGTGTGAGCAATCTCCTGCTTGATCTGTTCAAATGCTTGATGTTGTTCGGGGCCCCATTGGAAATCATTCTTCTTGCAGGTTACCAAGTAGAGAGGGTTTATGATTTGGCTGTACTCAGGGATGTGCATCCTCCAGAAACCTATGGTACCCAGAAAAGCTTGCATTTCCTTCTTGCTGGTCAGTGGAGACACTGATGTGACCTTGTCGATGACTTCCGTCGGAATCTGATGACATCCATCTTGCCACTTCACTCCCAGGAACTGGATCTCTCGGGCAGGTCCTTTGCCCTTACTCTTCTTGATGGCGAAACCGGCTCTCAGGAGAATCTGGATGATTTTCTCTCCTTTCTCAAAAACCTCCTCTGCTGTGTCTCCCCATATGATGATGTCACCAATGTACTGCAGGTGTTCTAGAGCCTCACCCTTCTCTAGTGTAGCCTGGATCAGTCCATGGCAGATGGTGGGACTGTGTCTCCACCCCTGGGGCAATTGGTTCCAGGTGTACTGCACACCCCTCCAGGTGAAAGCAAACTGCAGCCTACACTCTGCTTCTAAGGGGATGGAGAACGCATCTGTAGTGGTGTACCACCTCACTGCCTTGGACTCCAGTTCATACTGGAGCTCCAATATGTCTGGCACAGTGGCACTCAGCGGTGGGGTAAATTCATTTAAGCCACAATAGTCCACAGTCCATCAAATTTATGCACAGGGCAAATGGGTCTGTTGAAGGGTGAGTGGGTCTTGCTGACCACCCCTTGGCTCTCTGGCTCACGGATGGGGATCGCAGAGTCTCGATTCGTTCGGTATTGATGATGATGCACTGTTGTGGTGGCAGTTGGCACCTGCTGTTCCTCAACCTTCAGCAGTCCCACGACAGAAGGATTCTCTGAGAGGCCAGGCAATGAATTCAACTGTTTAATCTCTTCTGTCTCCACAGTGGCTATCCCAAAAGCCTATCTATGTCCCTTTGGGTCTTTGAAATACCCACTCCTGAGGTAATCTATGCCAAGGGTATGTGGGGCCTCAGGACCAGTCACGATGGGATGTCTATGCTATTCCTTCCCAGTCAAGCTCACTTCAGCTTCCAGTACAGTCAGTTGTTGGGATCCCCCTGTCACCCCAGAAATAGAGAGAGATTCTGCCCCTGCATATCTCAGTGGCATCAAGGTACATTGTGCACCAGTGTCAACTAAAGCCTTATATCTTTGTGGGTCTGATGTGCCAGGCCATCAGATCCACACAGTCCAATAGACCCGATTGTCCCTCTCCTCTGCCTGGCTAGAGGTAGGGCCCTCCTAGTTCTGGTTGCGGTACTTGTTGCTCTCTTCCCATAAATATGACCTAGAGGTACCTTCAAGAGGATTGGACATAACATCATCACTCCTATACCATCTGGAGTCTTGCCTGCAAGAGACCAGAGCAGCATTTATCCTTGAAGAGTTTCTTATGGTAGTCATTCCTCTTTTCAATTCACGTACCCATGCTGCTAAGGAAGAGGTGGGTTTTCCATCTCACTTCCTCATATCTTCTCCATGCTCATGGAGGTAAAACCATAAATTGCCACGTGGAGTGTACCCTCTTTCCTTAGCTGGGAGATGCCTGCTCTTGATAGCAGAGACTCTTGTTTGTCCTGGCGAGATATTCCTCTCTTAGCTTCTGGTGGCCCTCTTCAATTTTCTCTTCCAGGCTTCGGACATGTTCGGCCAGTTTGGTTTCCACAGATGAGACGTGGGCTCGTAATGGGGTGGTGACAGTGTCTTCATAAATCCTGAGTTTACTAACCAACGGGCCCACCTTGTCCTCTCCCTCCCTCCATTGCAACGTTGCTAAGTAGCGGGAATACATTTCTGGCCCTAGTCATGCAAATTTTAGCCACATCTGGGATGTGCACTGTACACCATCTGGGTTTTTAGGGAATCTTTCATCCTCTGAAAAGGTTATCTCCAGTACAGCTAATTCTCTCAAGCATCGGATACCTTGTTCCATCATGTTCCACTGTCCTTTGTTGTACATGGAGGTCCTCCTTACAAAGATATCTCTCCCTCACACTTGACCACATCTCAAGACAGGGATCCCAGTTGCCTTTTTTCACTCCCATCTATAATTGTATCGTTAGCCACAGTGTCCCAGATTTGGAGCAGCCAGGTCAAACTGGACTCGTTTCCCTGTTGCATGAACTCTCTCCGCAGCTCATGCAGCTCGCCCAGGGATAGGGACCGAGTGATGATTTCTCTCTCTGTTTCTTCTGCTGGGTGTGAAGGTCCTGCCTCTTCTTCATCATTCACTATGCAAACTGATTTAGTCTTGGATTTTCTTTTCTGGACAGGGGCGATTGCTATTGGTTCAGGTTGTTCTTCTGGCTCCACAGCGGTTTGTGTAGACACGCTACTGGTTAATTTGTTTCCTTTTCCCTCTGCCTCAGCCGTTGTTTGGGTGGACATGGTGCCTGTTGATTTGCTTCTTTTCGGGTTCAGCTCTGGTTAGTGTGAAAACAGTGCCTGTTGATTTGTTTCCTTTCTCCTCCTCCCGAGTGTGCAGTGACCAGTAGGCAGTGGCCAGGGCCCAGCATGTGCCCATCTCTGAGGCTCTCAGGGCATTTTCCCTTCACATATCTTATTACTCTAACAGGGTCCTGAAGTTGTTCAGGGGTGAATTTCTAGATCATTGGAGGAGAGAAGTTCTCCAAATACTGGTGCATGTCCTCCCACTTCCTGTGCTGCTCAGCATTATCCACTCCTGAGGCAGGCCGCCAGAGAACTTCCCTAGAAGGCCCTGTGCTGACCCTGGGCATGGTGTAGAAAGTACAGAGAAAATATAGCAAAACTAACAACAAGATTATGCTGTCCTTAACATCAAGAGGAAACTCCATATTTTCAAAAACTGTTGTAGCATGTCTGAAGGGGGAGAAGGAGGGGAAAGGTTGGAAAAAAAACATTGTGTCCTGTTCCCCCTACAGGCTGGGTGAGATTATTAATGAGGCCACAGAGGTAGCAACCCAGACCAGGACAGACGAACAAGACTGAATATACATTTGTAGTGAGTTTCTGTGGCTAGGTTTTGGTAGGGGGGGCTAGAGGGGTGGCTTCTGTTGGAAGCTGCTAGAAGTTTCCTCTGTCTGGTGGAGTCAATGTCAGCTGGCTCCACGACGGGCTTCCTGCTGCTGGCCAAGGCCAAGCCAATTAGGAATGATAATAACATCTCCCTGATAACATATTTAAGAACAGAAGGTTGTTGCGCAGATGAAGAATTCCAGCCAGGGAAGAGCGGAGTGAGAACATGTGAACAACAATGTAGACACCAAGGTCAGTGCAGAAGGAGGGGGAGGAGGAGTTCCAGGCACCAGAGCTGAGGCCCCTGCAGCCCGTGGTGAAGACCATGATGAAGCAGGCTGTCTCCCTGCAACCTGTGGAGGACCATCAGGGTGCAGAGGTTCACCTGCAGCCCATGGAGAAGCCCATGCTGGAGCAGGTGGATATCCAAGGGAGGCTGTGACCCCGTGGGAGGCCCAGGATGGAGCAGGGTTCTGCCAGGAATCTGCAGCTCATGGAGAGAGGAACCCATGTTGGAGCAGGTTTTTCCCAGGTAGGACTTGTGGCCCCTGTGGGGGACCCACGCTGGTACAGCTCATTCATGAAGGACTGCACCCCATGGAGAAGTGACCCACAAGACAGCAGTTTCATGAAGAACTGTTGCCTGTGGGATGGAATCACGCTGGAGAGGTCCATCAAGGACTGTCTCCTGTGGGAGGGACCCCATGGGAGCAGGGAAGGACTCCTCTCCCTGAGCAGCAGCAGAAACAACAACTGACCGTAACCCCCATTCCTCGTCCCCCTGCACCGCTGGGGGGGAGGAGGGAGAACATGGAAGGAAGGAGGGGTGGGGGGAAGGTGTTTTTAAGATTATTTTACTTCTCACTCCTTTGATCTGATGTCGTACTACATGTTGGGTGGCAAAAGATTTGCTGGTTTAAAAGTAAACTGGCGGGAAAAATGAACCCAACTCAAGAGAGATTACAAGTCAGAGGATACAGGGATACAGAGACAGATGGCTTAACCTTTTGTTAGTCACTCTTTCTAAAAGTTTTGCAGCCAGATTTTCCCTGTTCCTTTCACATGATAATTCCTCCTGCAGTTTCTCAACCAGTTCCTTTTCTGAACTGATATCCAAGTCCTTGTGCTCCCCCCACCAGCTTTCTCATTTCTGCTGGGGTACCCAATGACTCTCTTAATGTATTCTCTCGCTCCACAGCCTTACAGAGCTTAAGGTACAGTTGTCGGTGATGCCTTAAGGTCCATCTGGTTTCTTTTTGATTTTTCTAATTTTTATAAGTAGTTATATAGCAGAAGTAGATTTAGAAGCAACAACATTTCATTCCTTTATCCTTAACACAGAAGCTACATAGATCACCAACTCTCTAACCCCATTCCATGCTTCCCATATCAATTCTACCCCTGGATTCCATTAGAATATGTTTAGTCTTACTCTAAGATAGGCCTGTTCTATTTGGAGAATGCTTGTATCTTAGCCTAAACCACAGAACACGGTCAGAAACTGGGTGACCGTGTACCCTTTGTGCTCTGAAGAAGATGAAGATTGATGAGGTGATCTCAAAAGACCCCAGCCCCAGTTCCCAAGGGGCAGATCTAGGGTGGTCCAGGGCAAAAGCCAGGGCATGGACGAAACCAGGGATTGGACAGAGAATACTATAAATTGTAATATCTGTAACACACAGGCACACGCATCTTGTAACCTTATGCCTCAGAGGCACGAATCAAAACCCTTTCCTTATCTCACCTTCAAAACTAATTTGCCTTGGAGTTTTTTTTTCTCCCTGAATTTTTAGGTATCAGCGGGTAAGGTCCCTTTCCATATGCAGCAGAGATTCAAAATTCATCCTCTCATTTTGATCCATATCTAAAAATTTTTGTAAGGGGTCAACCAAATCTTGTTTAAATTTGTCTCTCTCATTTTACTGTCTGTGCAAATGTTTTAGTAAGGCATGAATTCTTTTATCCTTAACTGCTGCCATCAGCACGACACCCAATACCCCATATATGAAGACAAGGATGAGGCAGGCATTGTCCATGAGGGGAGAACGGTTAAGGCTTGGCATTTCCTCTGCCATCATGTCTTGCCCCTCCCCATTCCAGATCCATTCTGTCCCCCAGTTGGAGATGGAGACATCCGAGCCCATCCTGGCTATAAATAGCTGAAGAACTGTTCAGTCCCTTTCAACCTCATGAGAATCCTGCTGACTATGTCAATTTATTGTCACAACCCACTTGGTATGGGGTGCGATGTTCTTTATAAATTCTCATTGGGCTAAACAAAGACACTAGTCCACGTGTCAGGGAAGTCTTATGCTTTTATTATATAGTTGACTTAACTCTGGCAACCAGCCCACTGTTTAGTCTCAAAAGTGTTGGCTAACAAGCCCTTAACTTTTACAACACACTTCCATAAGCTCCCCACTCCCACAACAAACTTCAGTATGGAGTACCGGGTAGAATATGATAGCCATGCTTTGCCCAGACAGAGCAAGGAAGGAGAGAAACAAAGAAGGAAAAGAGAAAAAGAGAAGAAAGAAGATCACCAGTCCTTAGATCCTGCACTGGTCTTGCCACGTGCGCCACGGTCCGTGGGGGAGGGATGTATGGCCGTGGCACTGCACAAAGGGGTTCAAGCGATGTTTGAGGTGCAATGCTGGTTTAATGAGGGTGTGCGGGGTTTTATAAGCTCTGGCGTGGAATGCACCAGAAAATGAGGTGGAGCATGAGACAGACAACCAGGAATAGGGACTCAGGCGAAGAGGGAGGAACTGGGGAGCAACCGGGGAAGAAAAGGATGAATGGTAGCTCTCTCCTCACTGCAGCTTCTTCAGCCAATCAGAGGGAGAAGCAGGGAAACAGAGAGCAGGCACCATGAGGCATGCCTGGGCAAGCCCGAGTATTACAACCATTGGGGAATCATACAATGTACATATTTGTAAACACATAATAACTGTAAAGTCCATATAATAAAGTCCTTTCAATTGCTGTATATCTTTTTCCACTCCTGGAACCGTTCCCATTCTGATTCTTGCTCTTCCACAATGTGGATGGTTCAGAGCTGAGGTCAATAAAGAGAGCGAGAGAGAGGGGTAGGAAAAAGGGGGGAACGATCCACTTTCTTTTATAGTTAACCTGGTGTATGCCTCATATATGTAGATTTTTTACACCAATTCATTCGCACATGTGCAGCCAGCCCTTTTGAGCCCTCCAGGAAGTGAGTCAGGGGAGGGAGGGACTTGATGCAGGCACACCGACCACGAGTCTCAAGGTGGAAATGGAAGTTGGCTTAGAAGAGTGCTGTCCCACTCCCACCTCTGTGGGATCTTCTCTTCCAATCATAACCTTCCCGTTCCAATCATAACCCCCTGTTTGCTGAAAGATCATCAAAACCCAGAAGCTAAAACATTTACCTTAGAGTAACTTAATGCTGTTTTCAGCCACTGAGGTTCTAAAAATTTAATGTCATTGCCTCCTGCTAGCAGAATGCACTGACTCAGCTTAAACACAAGCACTGAGAGAATGGAAGATACTTTGATGGGCAAACTGCCATCAAAACTTGTCTGTTGCCTAAGTTAGTGAGAACTTGTTCTGATTTCCAGGCTGAGACTGAGAAGTCACTCTCATAAGGTTCCACAATGGATGGTAAAAACTCATGGACAAATAAGGCTTATTCCTCCTGATCAATTGGCAGGTATAAGCAAGGAGCTGCCATTGACTAGTTCTTCACTCTGAGACCAGCCTCTGCCAGCCACCTCTCTGCACAGGGCCAGAGCAACTTCAGGGTTGATGTGAACCTCTTCAGCCAAAAATGAACCAAGTCTCACAGATTTCTACAACCCAGCAGTATTTATTTGCCCATAATAAACCCCTGTGGGGAGTGGCCAGGGTTAACACAGGCACAGAACCTACTAAGAAGGTCCTCTGCAACTTTTTATCCTGGGTGAGGATACAGATACCTGTACATGGGAAATGACTGCTCAGTCCTTCATTCTTGCTATACCATACTTTATTCATCCTATACAATGGATTTATTGCTGAGATCACTTTATTACTGAGATGTATGTCAAGAACTGGCAGTTGACCCAGGCCCATTCATCTATAACCATGAAAGACTCTCAGCACCATCCAGAATGTCTGTCTAGAATATGTCCCCCACTGCCACAGCATGGAAGAACTACATACATAATGAATTTATCTTGACAGCATGTTTAGATGGTTGTGAAACATTATCTCTTCAGATTAAGGAACAGAGACAGACATTCATTCCAAGCAATACTAAATGAAGAGTTAAGAATTTCTGAGTTAACAGTCATCTATTACACAGATGGGAGCTGAGATAGCTAATATATATTGCAAAGGTCAAACAAGAACCTCAGCATTTCTGCTCAATTATCTCTAATTTTACACAACCTAGTTAGAAAAAAAAAATCTGCAATTTTATATTCTCACTTGAAGAATATTTTTCTCCTAAATTCCACTGCATCTTTTCCTAAATTCCATAGCACACTATCTTCATTTCTGATACCTGTTTTATGTTTTCAAGTATGATTTTACAAAACATTTAAAAGCTAATCATATTTGATCCTTTAGAATCTGAAAATGAAAAACCCAAACCAATGCCTAACCCTAGAATAACATTTGTCACATTTTTTGCATTTTCTTAGTTGCTTTGCTAGTTCAAAGTCTTTACTTGCTTTCAGTCTGTTAACTTCAGTGTTTAAAATCATTTTGTGCCCTCTAGTGGCAGCCCTGCTAGGCATGCCAAACTGTTGTCTGGGAGGATTGAGAATTAGACATTACAGTTACAGATGACGTAGAAATGGAAGAAAAACCGCTTATTAACCTTTTAAGGGAAATTTATTATCCATTTCTACAGTTTAAAAATTACAGGCATTTCTAGCTATGATGAGATAGTACCATCAGCAAAACAAAATCATCTAGAGATACATCATAAATAGCAACAATAAAAAAATCACATACTGAGCAAACATTTGACTGAGTTTGCTATTAGAAATTATATTGATGAAAATTGGCCTATTTGTAGCCATTTCCTTGCACAAAGCACTATTCAGTGTGTTTCCTACTAGGAAATTGTCTAATATGAAGATGCACAGTTTTCCAGGGTCCACAAAGGAGTATCATCATAATGGTGACAGTCAAAAGATGAAATCCCATAAGACCTTCATCTTCTCTCATGGAAAATCACTTTGATTTTCTTACTAAAGCAACAAAATGATATCATAGAGGAAAATTAACAAAATAAAGAAGGAAACATTTGAGAATTTCAAGGAAAAGTCACATAGAGAGTGATACACATTTTTATTACTTTTTGTTTCAGACCCTCTATTCATTCACTTTTTTCTTAATTCAAGATGGCCTAAACTCCTTACCTTTTCCCCAAAATATTCCAAATTTTTAAATTATAATAAATTATAATAATATAATATAATATATGATTATAATAAAGCTTCTGCACCTGAGCAGAATAAAAAATCACATCCTTAAGGGGAAGGTAACACCCAAGATTCATAAATACCTGTGGTTGAAAGGAACAACAAAAGTCAGAGGGTCCACAAAAAAAAATCACAAAGTTTTATTAGTAAATTACACACTTGGCATGGAAACTAGTATGTTAGTCCCTGACCTACTATATAAGCACATGGCAGTGGGTTTTGGATAAAGGTGTAGGGTCAAAGGGAAGAGAGAAAGAGAGAGATGAATGAATTAAGGAGGGGAGGAGAAAGAGAGAGAGAGAAAAAGAGATCATGAGTCCTGGTTCCAGCATCAGTCCAGCCAATGGGATGCCCAGGGTCCTGGAGGCACCACCCAGGCTTGGTGGGGGTACCTTTTAATAGATAAGTTTTCTCTGCCCTGAAGACAGGTTTCTTGCTTTCTATGCAAATTAGTTATCATGCGCAGTCCATTCCTCTAGATAGACCTTCCTGGAAAAGGGTCAGAGGGCTTTGGGGCTCTTGGGTGGTCTTGATCTCCCCCTACAGTCCATGCCCACTTCTCGGCCTCATTCCTGCACTTGTGCCTTATTGTGTTATGCTTATCTCCAGGGACTAGAACAATGATGTTTGCCTCAGAAAAGTGCTGCCCTACTTCCTCATGGCCACAGCAACATCTTATTCTTTCTCAGAACCTGTTAGTACCAACAATCCTTGGTTGGCTCCACAACCACCTGACTATAGGCGTTTGAGACATACACATTAGCCCATTATCTTCTGGGCTTCTACACCACCCCATGGCTCAAACATTGATATGGACTTGGTGATCCATTGAAAAGGAAAAAAGAAAAGAAAGAGAGGGAGAGAGGGGCAAATCCATTCTATAAGATATCTCTAAACATTGGGTGCAATGTCTCTATAATCCTCTACACAATCCAATTATCAAAATAAAAGCAGAAAGGTTAATATTAAGAGAACAATCACAGGGTGCAACACCTTGTTAAAAACTCCCATTGCTGTTGGCAACCATCCAAATAAAATGTCCCACCAATGATGTTTGCAATCTTTCTTCACCTGTTCCATCGCCCAGTGGATTTCTTCCACATTGTGATGAACGGTGCCTCAGTTTAATGAGACTGAAGTGTTTTGCTAAGGAGGATGTTATGAGGAAGACCAAGCTCCTCCCTCTAAGCAATTGTAAATCTGAAATTAAGAGGCCAGAAGCAGCCAGATGACCTCGCCAAAAACAAAACCAACTCTGGAACCTCCACACACACCCTCCCTGAGTCAGGGCAAAAGTGGAGTTACCTGCTGTTTCCGAGGAGAAAAAAACAACTCATCACCTCCCCCCTCCAGTCTTCTGAGGGCTATCAACCTGGAATGTGGGCTGTCGCCAGTTCTTTTGTGTGTGTGAATCACCCTAGCCAAACCACCCTATCCCGTTCAACATCTTTCTTTCACAATGATGCAGGGAAAGAAAAATTCCCTGCTTGATTTTTTAGAACAAGTAAACCTATGACAAACAGTATTCAAAGTCTTTTGTCCATTTTCTTGTGCTTGCTTCAATAACAGCTTTCTTATCAAGGTGATATTCATTCTAATAGGAATAGGCTATAGGTATTAAATCTGTATAATTAAATCGTAACAATTGATAAGATATAAGAGAAGCTGAATAACTAAAATCACATCTGTGCTGGTTTTAAAAACTCAGCAGGGGAAAAGTTAAGACTGATTGAGGCCCCTGCCTTACAATAGTGGAGGAGGAAAACAAAGAAAACAAGACTGGAGAGGTTAAAAATATTAAAGTCACAATTTTACTGAGGTGGAACTCGCAAATTACACAACAATACAGAGGAAAATGGTTTACCCACAAAACCAACAAAGGCAAAATGTTACCTGGCCCCTCACCCCTAGGGCAAAACCAAAATGGCTCCCATTCCCACACTGCACATCACGTGGCCCAAGAGAATAAAAAAAAAAGTACTGTGGCAAACAAGTTTCTGCAGTTTAATGCCCTCCCCAGGCAGACAAAAACAGTGGAGAACAGGGGCAAAGCAAAATCCTGGAAGAATATTTCACCCAAAAGGGTTTATGCTGATGAGATGCTGGTATGGGCCCTGGCATAGCAGTGGCGGGGGTGCAGGGGGTTTATTTGTTCCCTGCTTCACAGCTGCCTCCAGCACTGGTGCTCAGCTCCACTGAGGTTTTGGGCTCTGTGTGGTTGGTCTGGGCTGTGAAACAGCAGCGGTAAGTTGCAGTGATGGCTTTGGTTGCAGTGGCTCTGGCAGTGGCAGCTGCGGTTGTGGTAGTGATGGTGCAACAGGCTCTCTTCTCCACATGCTGAGTGGTCATGCAGTCTTGACCCCTCGTCCTGCACCCCCTCTCGTGCGAGCATGGAAGCAAAAATGGAAAACTTTCTGTTTCTGGACACGGGTCTTAAAGAGAGAGCCCACCAAAGATGATGTAGAGGGTGTAGAATACAGAGTTTGGTCACACCCACATAGTGTTAAACTCTATCTCCTGTCCCTGTAACTAGGACAACATCCCATAATGTCAACAAAGTTACAGACATGTGATTACTTGAATCTACAACAAGGTTGTCTACAAGTACAAAATCACAAGGGGTTCGCATACAGGCACAGGTTCGCATATATTGGGCCCATACTCTATGCTCCAGGGGATAGAGTACAGCTCTGTTGGGATTTAATCCTGACACAATGATTGGGTATAGAGTATATACCAAAGCACTGTGTATTGTTAAAACAAAAGCTGTGGCTTTACTGTTGGTGGGGTCATAAATGAAATTAATTAGTTACCATCAAGAGTGGAATTCCCTTTTAAATTTAGTTGCGTTATGTGCTGGTTTAAAGGTAAACCAGCAGGGGAAATGAACTCAACTCAAAACAGAGATTATAAGTCAGAATAACAATTTAATAAAATAATACAATAAGTACGATTATACAGACAAACAATTGGTTTTAACCCACAAAACCCAAATGTATAATCCCAAACCCTGGTGCATGAACAGTGGTGTTCTTTGGCCCCCCTGAGTCCTGAGCGGAAAACCTGTTGGTGAGAGTGCTGTTGCAGTCTGTTCAAGAGTGGTGATTGCAGTCCAGTCGAGAGTGATGGTTGCAGTCTGGTTCAAAAGTGGTGGTTGCAGTCCAGTCGAGAGTGGTGGTCTGCAGTCTGGTTGAGAGCAGTGGTCTGCAGTTTGGTTGAGAGCGGTGATCTGCAGTCCTCCTCTGGATCCCACGAGTGGTTAAAAAAGTCCCAAGACTCCAAGATTATATATCCTCCAGTTCAGACAGGAATGCTCAGTACCTCCCTCAGGGTGGGGGGTTCCTTAATGGGTGTGAGGACAAGAGCAACCTCCTCTCTCGCAGGCCTCTTAACACCTAGTTTATAGCCTGAGGAGTCAGGCTCTATGTGCAGATGGTGTAAATGGTTCATTGATAACAGTTTCTGGGAAATGGCATGGAAGGCTATAGAATACACAGTTTTGGGTTACACCCATACCATGATGAACTGGTCCCAGCTGTTCTAACTAGGACACATTATCCCAGGTTACCTTTGAATTTCAGTGGTCAAATTGCTTTCATCTCCTTCCACAGTAAATTGCACCCACAGCTGAGAAGCATGTGTGGTGCAAAATGCACTATAGTTGCCATACTGATTAGCATAAAGGAGTGAGGGTCTTCACCCTGTGGGTCAAGCTTGTTGACATGTGAACCAAATTTGGTTCACGGTGGTAGTGATTGCTCCTGCAAGAAGGATAAGCAGTCCTTCGATGGTTAACTTGCTCTTCAGTGGGGGTTGATGCCTTAAAATCTATATTATATTAGATTTTATTATAGCTTGTTAGTACTTTTAGCTTGCTTAAGCACCTTTGTGCTAGATTTCTACAAATGCTGTTTAACATTTTTGTCAAGAATTCCAATTGACAAAGATTTTAGCAAGGGGAAAAACACCTTATCTGTAGAAATGTACTCAGAATAAGACACAATAGGATCACATCACTTGATATAACCAGTCAAAACTACTCAGAGGCCTTGAAGCCGTTCCAAGGAGGACACAGATAACAAGGAAGAGGAAGACGAAGATAAAGGGGTGGTCATTGTGAGACCACCAACTCAAATTCGGGAGGCGTGGTGAGGGTGGGACGATGGGAGGGACTGTTTTGGGGATGGGTGTAACCGATGAGGTAATGTCCAGATATTGTAATTAGATGATATTATAAATTTGTTGAGACCTATGTGTGATAGTTTCAGTCTAGGCCTTCCTGGAGACCAGCTTGCAACCAGAGAAGTACCCTATGTTCCCAGTATTCCATACGATTTTTACGTAAGCCAGGGTATAAATAATAAGAAGAGAGAAGGCTCTGCCCTTCTTCTCTTCTGGTTGGACTTGAAGACAACAGGTTCCCTGCGGCTGGCTTTGCTCGTGTGGGAGTGAGGCCTGGTCAGGCCTGCTGTGGCCTGTTGTTTTTCTTTCCAATCTGGGAAGCGGTCTGATGACGTGGTGTGATCCTGTTTTCTCAAGGGAAGTATTGAGATTTCGTTTTGCTAGTTCTTTATTGATTGTTCCTGGGTTTCGATTGTGCATATCTGTTTTGGTTTTCTTTTTGTCCCTTTTCCCTTTCCCTTTGCAGGGGGTGGTGTTTGAGGTGCCCTTTTTATATGTACATAGTATTTTAACCACCACCTGCGACTCCTAGAACACTTCCATCAACGCTGCCTTCGTACAATCCTAAACATCTACTGGTCAGATTATGTGACTAATACGTCTGTTCTAGAACAAGCAGCAGTCACAAGTATTGAGGCCATGTTGCTGAGAATACAGCTGTGCTGGGCAGGGCACGTCTCAAGGATGAAGGACTACTGCCTCCCTAAGATCTTGCGTTATGGATTACTTGCCACCGGCTGCCGCATGAGAGGAGCCCCGAAGAGGAGATACAAGGACTCCCTGAAACAACATCTCAGCCTTGGCCATATTGATAAACATAACTGGTCTACTCTGGCCTCCAATCGGGAGGTCTGGAGACACACTATCTGTAACGCTGCTGATTGCTGATGTCTTTGAGAAAGCACACAGGATCACCCTTGAGGAGAAAAGACAACGCAGAGAGAATCATGCCTTGCAGAATATACCACCTAAGGAGTCCTTCTGCTGTGCCTTTTGCAACCGGACGTGCCTGTGTCATATTGACCTTTTTAGCCACCAGTGTGCTTGTAACAAAAGTGGGTAGAGCCCTCCTCAAATCTTTGTTCGTGAAGCCTAGCCATGATGATATGTAAAAATATATATATTTTGATATAATTTGGTTGGTTTCAGTTTTTTTCAGTTTCTATAGTTTTTCCTTTGCCCAAAGGGGAAGGGAGGGGGGAAGTTTTCGCTGTAGTTTCATGGACTTGGCAAGGAGCCAGGTCCAAACTTCAACACTATGCCATTGGTGTGTGCAACATTTTTTGTGCACCTATGGTGCCTCAATTAAAGAACTGCTTTTTGCCTTTCTATTCTCAAAATTGTCCAGACAATTATTTCTCTGATTTTAGGCAACAGGATGTGCGGGCATCATTCCCGGTATCGTTCCTGGGAAGAGAAAACAATACAAGTCTTGGCAGGGTTTGTCTGGACAGATTACCCATTAGTGGCTCAAGTTGTTTAACAGCTCAGAGTAATGACAAAAGTCCCTTTTCCCACTCAGAATTTCTCTGTTCTGTCTCTTTCCATGCAGTCAAGCTGAATAGTAAAAATCTCTTTGGTCTGTCAGGGCCAGTTTGGCCTTGACATTCCTCAGGAGGAATCTCAGCTTCTACTTCATGAAGTGCTTGCTGCACTGCTGTTGCTGCTGCCCCCACCTTTTTTGGGGGGGGTCTCCTGCAATCCTTGCTCTCCACGAGTGTGATGCTCTCTGAATTGGAGTTACCAGTTCCGCAAAATTTGGCCCAGCAGCAGTTAAAGGCACAGTATTGGCATTCAATTGCCTATAATAAACTGTAAACCAGTTTATTATAATTCTTCTGTTTGGCTCTTTCACTGGCCAGACAGAAGAATTAGAAGGGGAGTGTGATCAAGTGATAATACCTCTTTTCTCCAAATTTGTCACCACCCCGTCAATCTGCAAGCACACAGCTGCTTGTATTGTGGCTGTTAGGTTTGCAATATTAGGTACCGCAGGTGTTAGTGGAGCCAAATCAGCCAGAACTTCAGAAATTCCACCTCACACCGCAGCAAAACTCTGGCACTGTGATACACCAGCAATCCTTGAATCAGGGAGTGCAGGAGCCGCAATGAGCAAACATGCTGCAGTCTCAGGATTTCTTTTAGGGTTAAGATTAATGTTAGAACCAAAGGGCCACAATGCTGCCATCCAGCTGTTGCCTTAAGAGACTGCAGAAAAAAGGACTCCAGACCAATTCAGTGTAGGAGATAAGATAAAGAGAGTAGGTCCTTTATTCTCAGGCCTGAGGCCCAGGGAATACACATGACGTGCACCCGTGTCCAGGGGGTTCCACAATTTAAGGTATTATCCCAACCAATCCCAGATCTATCTACCCCCCAGATCCTCCTCCCGGCACACCCCTCTGGAAATTGAGTTAGGGGCTCTGGGACCCCCTCTTCCCCATCTTCCTTTTCTTCACAGCACATCCAGTCCTTGGAGCTCCTCCAAAGTTCTGAGTTTTGAAGGACGCTTTGACTATGGTGTATCTTGTTGTTCAAGCCAGGGTGCAAATGCTCTTAAACAGAATGAAGGCCTACCTTGAGGGAAGTCTAAACAAACTAAAGGAATTTTGAGGGATTGATATGAGATGGGGTAGTAGGGTATGGGTATGTGTAAACATTATGCTACAGGGTAAGGGATATAATACAACTACATTAAAATCTAAATTTACCACACAATTACTTCTAAAATCTACAAAAGTTAAAAAAATCAAAAAGCTCTGAGGCATCAAGCAGATGCCAGGTTTGATAGTTCAGAATATTGAAACCCAAAATGTTTTCAATATGAACTTTAATTGCAAAGTGAGTAGCTGTGAGAGACTGGAAGAAATTATCAATGGCTCTAAACAACTTGGGGGGGGAGGGAGAAGATTGGGTCCTGCCAAGGTGGAATGGTGCTTTGCCCCCATACCCTGCCTCCTTGAGACCCTCTAGTGCAGCTGTCAGTCACTGGCACACCAGAAGCACTGCTACACCCAACACCCTCTGGAGCCCCTAACCCAGCCCCAGAATGGCTAGCAGACCAGAAGCCCCACCTGGGGCGTGGCCACAGGAGTCCAGAGCAAATAAAACCAACACCACGAGGTCACCCATGTGCATGACCCTATTATTCTTGGATTTGGGGTAACTGGTTCTTCTCTTTCTTTACCTCTTCTTTTCCTAATTTCCTTTTCTTGATATTTGGGTAACTTAAGCCTGTATGGGTTGGAATTTGCTAAGTCAATGCTTTGTGAAAGGCTTTATGTTGATTGAATGTTTGCTTTAAACTTTTGTCAAGTTCCCTTATTTTCCAAAGTTTGCCAGTAAAAGTGTGTTATTTTGACCTCCTGAAAAACATAATCGCATTTTTCTTGTGCGCAGCCTCAGGGTATAAAAGAACCTAAGGCCCCTTTAATAAATCCGTCAGGCGAGTTTTGGGACCTCACATCTTTCTGGCATAAAACCCCTTTGATGAGCTCATGGGGTGAGCCTGGGGTCTTACAGTAGCTGACATCCACTTCTCACCCAGGAGCTATAAATTAATCTTAGCAGCTTGGCAGAAAACACTTGCTCTGTTTACTCCAGTGATTTTAACTCTTTGCCATCTGGGTTGTACACCCAGCTTCTCGGCACCCCACTGTGTTAATATTGAATGTTGTGCTCCTGTATCTATTAGAAATTTTATTAATTGTTGATGAGAACCAACTGGAATCTGAATGTCTGGGCCATTGTTATGTCTGCATTGATAGGATTACACTTGCTGCATTTCAATCTCACCTGGCTTGTAGACAGAATACTCTTGCAAATCAGCCACCTGAATTGGAATCTGTACAATACCAGGTGGATTAGCAACCTGCTTAAGCATCATCTCTACCTTTTCTTCCAATTTTTTCTACCTTTCTTCCTGTAATTGTTTCTGCAACTGCTCAATTTTCAATAACAGTAATAATTCAGCTGCTTTCCTCCCTTCTATTTCCTCTCTCAGATCTTGTTTCTCTCTGCTGCACTTTTCCCTATCCAAATTCTCCAATAGAAGTAGAGTCCTGAGATGATCATTCTCAGTCATAAGTTTATCAACTTGAGTTCTCAGTTTTTCTCCTGTCTCCCTCTCAGACACCAATGATGACTTTAATACCTCATTTTCTGTGTCAGTCTTATTTTTGGTGATCCTCCTTAAATGTTTCCAACTGCAGTCCCCCAACTCACTTACTAAGGATGGAGAGAGTCTTTTTCTGACTTCTAATTAGCAACATTAGCCTCTGGGGCCGTGAATGATAAGTCTCTTGGGGCACTACTGTAGGGTTCTAATTTCCATATAACCCTGTTTATCTTGCCTGTGGAAAGGGAATGGTGACTTTCCTTTTCCCCAGGATTGTACTACCTTCTCAAGAACAGCAGTGAGTAATTTGTCCATCATTTCCCAAGAAATTCCTTTCTCCAAACCTTCCGCCCACAATACATTCCATCGGGCACTGGGACCTGGCTGTTCCCTTTTGGGTGGTCCACTTCCCTGCTGTGGTTCCAATCTCCTGATTGCGGTTCTATGTTTACTAACCATTCCGGTGAAACCCATCCTTCTGCCGTAGCTAATTAGATCCTGAGCTCTCTCTCCCCTCATTGAGGGTCTTTCCTCGTTCCTTTGTCTTCCTCCCTATGGGGTTAACACTCACCTCAAGCAGTCCTGTAATTGTGTCACATAGTGTTTTATCGCATCTGGCAAACCTCTAATCACAGAAGACATCATATTTGGACCGGCAACCAGTGACATAGGTGAGGGCTGTCCTGGAACCAACCATCTATTATTCATGAATTGCAAACATGCTGCCTTCTGTACGCTCTCCACCACATGATCTATAGTTGGGGTCTTGATTCTAACCATATCACCACTCTAATGCATCCAAACCTCCTGCCCAATAGGCAGCCCTCTGAGTTAAAGACCATGGTTCTCTCTGGTCACCCACCCTCAGAAATACTCCTGACCCCCAGAATCCTTGGGCCTCTGCTTCAGACAACATGATTTGATCACCACCCGTCGGGGACACTGTCCACACATATTCAGTTTCTGATTCCCGTGAAAGTCTGCTATACTTTTCCTGGAACTCTGATATCTTGGTCACCATATATGGCACTGTTTTAGTAGCAGTTTGCTGACCCTGACCATCATCTGTGGTTTCAGTTTTCATTTGGGGTTGTAATGTTACTTCCTCATCATTAGATAACAATGCAAATGTTATATCTCATTTTTTGTTGGGGTAAGAGACCTGTTTACTGTCTTCCAGCTCCTTCATTGGATACAAAAAGTCAGAGTTATAAGATCACATTTCTGCAAATGGTCCAGATTCTAAATCCTGCAATTTCTCCCATAAGATTTTCTCTCTCATACACATCCCAAAGCTCCACCTCAAGTCTCCTAGTATAAACGTGCTCAGCAACAAGCAATGCCTCCACCTGCAACCTGTTCTCCCTTTCACGATCATGCTCAGCAGCAAGCAGCCCCTCTGCCTGCAGCCTCTTTTCCTTTTCCTGATTGCGCTCAGCAACAAGCAACACTTTTTCCTGAAGTCTGCTTTCTCTCTTCTCATTTAACTGATCCTGCAATCCTTTCACCAAATCCTGCAGAGATCCAATCATTTCTCCCTCTGTTCATTTGTTGGCATATCTCTCTTTTTGGGCAGCAGTTAAAGTTGCTCCCAAAATTGCACATAAAACAGCTTTACCTTTCCCCTTTCATACCCTTTATTCACTTAACACTGCATTCATGCATTCAACCACCACTTCAGGGTTATACCAATATCTATTTGCCCATTCCGTGCCTGGGGGAGACAGGCAGGCATTATATTCTCTCAACTTTTCAAAAATCAGGGTGCAGTCAGGCACTGACATTTCCTGGACAGTCTTGGTTTGCAGCTGCTCGGATCCCTCCTCTTCATTCCAAATGAAAATAATGAGATATCCCATACATTGACATCTGTAGCCATTTGGCTTTAGTTTAGCTTTCAGTTTCACCCCACAAATTACAAATCCCTAGGATTTCTGGAGGATGCACATTCCAGGTTACAGTCAGCTTGTGAGCCCCTCTATCGAGTGACCCAGAAGAAGAACCATTTTGAGTGGGGCCTTGTTACGATCTGCTTAAATATTGCAGAAAGAACTTTTAGATTCGAATATCCCCTTGAGCAAAATTAAAGCTCATACAAGTTATCTGTCTGTTACACGCCACCCCGTGGTTCGACATTGTTTCTCAGCACATCGAGGTAGTTTTCTTCAGTGGTGGTAATACGAATATAGCGAACAGAGGGGGAGAAAGAAACAAGCAAGCGGTCTATCATGCATTTAACTAGGCCAATGCCAATAATTAGGAACAAAATTCCAATGACAATTGCTATTCCAATTTGTGCTATCCATTTTCCCCATCCAGTGAGTCCAAAAGACTCTAGGATGTTGGTAACCCATGTTCCATCTAACACTTCTTGCGGTTGCATTGCATAAAACAAATTTCTAGTGTGGTTACTTATTTCTCTCATTGTTGTTCGTGCCTCCTCAATGGAGGTCGAAGCATTATAAATCATTACACAGCATTCGGTTTCGGATAAATTTAACATTCCACAAACACCTTGTTCTTTTAACAGGAACATATCTAATGCTAATCTGTTTTGCAATGTCATCTTAGTAGTTTGCTGGACTTGAGTGTTTAATTCTCCAAATGCATGTTGTGTCCAATTGCTTAAAACACTTAATTGCCAGGTAATATCTTCTAATACAAATTGGTGTCTTTTTAAGGTGACAAAGGGGGTAAAGAAATTCTCAAGAAAAAGGTGGTGTAATAATCTGGAAAA
Source organism: Corapipo altera (assembly GCF_003945725.1). NCBI lineage: Eukaryota > Metazoa > Chordata > Aves > Passeriformes > Pipridae > Corapipo > Corapipo altera. The sequence continues at coordinate 240,778 of NW_020885010.1, read as the reverse complement.
TCAACTCCTTTAATTGTCCATTCTGGCCTTTGTGTTGATTTTGAAGAGGGAATAACACTGCGATGATGATGATGTTCTTTAGACCCTTTAGTAAAAGTAAAGACACGTCTGGGGCAAAGAGAGGGAATTCCAGGACTACACCTAAGTCCAGCATGCTGCTCTAATGACAAATGTGAATAAAACTTTCCATCAGAGCATCCCCAAGCTATTCCCAGAGGGGCTATATATTTTGCAGTTTTACAGTCAGTATTGTCTGCATGATCAAGGATGGTGATTTTTGGTTTAGTATTTATTAGAGTACCGTGGATTGGATAGTGGGTGTAGGGAACTCCACAGGGATTAAGAAGATATCTGTAGGTTGAGTTACAGGATTCATCCTGATTTCTCCAGCCTTTTGAAGGGTATCTCCAACAAGTACACATATCTCTTATCAAAGTTCTAATTCTGAGTGAAAACTATGTTTCTGGAGGATCTCCTGGTCCTTTTTGCATGTTATAACCTTTGAGCAATTGAATAAAGGACTTTCTTCTACCTGAGGCACGGTAAATTTGGGTTCTATAAATTTGGATTCAAAAAATGCTTTTACAGACCATGCCCACATTAAGTTTTTCCAGTTAACTGGAGTTAAATTTGTTACATTTGGAAGTTGTACACATCAGGAAGGACTAAAACCTGTGGCATATTTACTTTTGTATACATCTGGTGAGTATAATGGGTCAAAGAGTGGATCCCATGTGTAAATAAGGCAGGGTTGTCTAGCATTATATTCCTCAAAGGTTATTATTCCAGGTTTAAATTCACCTTTACTTGATGTAATAGATGGGTGAGGGGATTCAATTTGAGATAAGATGGTTATATTTACCTTTGGACGTATTGTTTTACAATATTTGGTGCGTGACATCCAGTCTTGAGTCATATTAGGAGGTGGGGTGTAAGTTTGGTAAAGGCCATGTACTATAGGAATATCTTTCCAGAGTATTTGGGCTCTGTTGGTCTTGTTGGTCCACTTTTCAGGTAGGGGCAATGGGGCTGTCACACTAGCCATGTTAAAAACAAAAGATAAATTCAAAGGTATCATAAAAGGGAACTCGTTCCTTGTTTTGCAGACTCTGGTAAAGTTACATATATACCCTGATCTGTATGATTCCATATTTTTGCAAACCCTTTGACTAGTTCCCAGGCAAGGTTCCTTTGATTTTCATTTTTAACAGTCTGTTCTGCTGAGCACATGTACAAAGTAAGTAACCATACAAACATAACTAACACATTATAACTACAGTTACCAGTAAACTGAACCATAGTCCAAATCTGAGATTAATATTCATTCACAGTTCTGAATACTTTTCTCCATTGGGCAGTTACCTGTAAAAGAAAAGAAAAGGTCTGTCTGGCCCCTTTTAGGGCCCAATATTAAAATGTAGGAACAATCCACAGAGAGCTTATTTTGTGTTCTTTGCCATAAGCATCTTTTGCTTTCCAGATGTATATGTTCAAGGGAGTGGTGAGTACCATTGGTACAGCTCCTACAGTAGGTAGTTCCACTAATACAGGTTGTCCAGGAAGGTGAGAGGGTTTCTGATTACTCTCAGGTTTTGATGTTGCTGGTATCAGAGAGGGAGGCTGTGGATAAAAAGCTGTGAGTCTGGGACAGCCATTTACTCCCCACTGGTCATTCACCATTTTTACAGCATCCCATAGTCGCTCAGTCCAGTTGGATTTCTGAGGTTTTAGAAATCATTTAAGCAGTCCATTTGTTCTTTCCACTATGCCATTTGCTTGTGAATAATATGGTGTGTGAAATATCCACTGGATTCCTTCTTCCTTGGCCCACTCCTGGACGATGGCAGCTGTGAAGTGTGACCCATTATCTGATTGGATAGATACAGGTTTTGGGAAAAAACTGAACCACATTTTAAGTGCTTCTAGAGTGTTTGTACTGGTTGCTCGAGGGAAAGCTTCTGCTTGCACTAATCCTGACCTGACTTCCACTCCCACTAACACATACTCCTCTCTTCATCCTCAGTAGGTAAGCCGGGGGACGAAGGTTGGTTTCCCATCACCTCCCCTTGCTGTGATCCCTCCTCTTTCTTTGATCCCTCCAGGGAAGGGGCTGTAGCAGGGACAGTTTTCAGGGATTCCTCTTTTACTGGTCATTCTTGAATTAATATCTTTAATTTATCTGTGGGTTGGCCATCCATTAGGGATTTTGGGATTCCTTTTTGCAAGCCCACAATCCACAGGGCATTCCTTTTTTTCCTGTATCCCCCAGTGTTAGTGGGTCCTCCTTGTCCAGAGAAGAATGTTACCTTTCTGAGTCTTGCTGGAGTACTTTTGCATTCTGTGTGGCGAATTGATTTAGTATCAGTAGTAATTGAGGGTACTGGACCATATTTTCTTCCATAATTAATTAATTCTTGTGCCACTTCTCCCCAGGTCCAAATCTTAGTTTCTCTATGGTAATGACTGGGGGTTAAAGCTGCTTCTAAAGTGGCTGCAGTTCTTTCCCCTTTGGCGAGGCTTTCTATTTGTCCTTTTAGCTGAATGCCAATGGGCTTCATAGCCTCAGGGAGTCCCCTGATAAGGGGAATCATTCTTTCAGGGTCTACAGGCAGCATCATAGGGGATTCACGTCTTGGTGTTAATTCCCTATTATACATAATTTGTAAACAAGCAGCCTTTTGAACACTTTCTACAATCTGATTAACATTTCCCACTATAGCCAGAGGATCTCACCTTTCTAAGGGGTTGAGTCCTCCAGCCCAATAGGCTACTCTTTGGGTAAGGGACCAGGGTGCTCGATTATCTCCTGTAGTCAGGAAAACTCCAGCTCCCCAAAACCGTTCAGCCTCTTTTTCTGATAACAAAATTTGATCACCCCCAGTAAGAGAGACTCTCCAAACATACTCAGTCTCAGACTCTCTAGGGATTCTGCTATATTCCTTTTTTAACTTAGCTAATTCAGTTGCTGTATAAGGGACTTTTTTTGTAGTTATTTGAGGTGTATCATCATCCGAGCCCTCGTATGTGTATTCTGTTTTAATTAGGGGACGGAGAGACACTGACAGCTTTTCCACTTGATCATGCAAAGGTTTTAAGTCAGAGAGAGGGTATATTTCTTTAGATGACTCCAGCTCTGACTCCCTTTTTCCTTCTCTCATTAATCTTGCATACAGCTCCTCTCAGAGCACACAGGCTGTAGCCCTTTCATTCCTTATCTCTTCCTGGAGGACAGTGGCAGTAGCTGCTTGTTCCTCCAACTGCCTCTGCAAAGACTTAATCAATTCTTGCAGTGAGTTAACCACTTTCATGTGAGCTTTTTGCTGCTGTTATTTGTTGTTAATTGCAGTTATTACAGCTGCACCTAATATTGAACAAATGATAGGTTTTCCTTTACCTTTTCTTGCCCCTGCCCGCAGGGTAGAGATTCGATCAACAATTGCTTGAATATTACACCAATTATCTTGTGCCCATTCCATTCCCGGAGGAGATGGTCTGGCACCAAATTCATCTAATAGATTAGTAAGCGCTTGCACATTATGTCCCATGTTACCACAAATTTGGAGTGAATACGTCCCCAGGGGGTTCCTCTTAAAAGTTACAGCAAATTTCCAAAGTTCTTCACTCCTCTCCCTGGAAAGACCCCTCTTAAAAAGTTACTTTACAAATTCGGAGCGATCTTCTCCAGAGAGCCCCTCTTAAAAGTTACAGCAAATTTCCCAAAGTCTCGCTCCTTTCTCCAGAGAGTTACCTCTTAAAAAAGTTACGTTACAACCAAAACTGGGGTGAGCTTATCTGGGGCGCCCCTCGTAAAAGTTAATTTCCAAAATTTCACCCCTTTCTCCCCAGAAAGCACTAAGTTACAATGTGCACATTAACTTCAAAAACAAAGCAAAACAAAACAAAAAAACCCATGAAAAAAAACTTGTAAAGTCAAAGTCCTTAAGTCACACAGTCATAAAGTCAAAAAAGAAAGGAAAAGAAGGTAGGTAAGGTAAGGAGGGTAGGTAAGGTACCTTACTCTGTCTTATCACAGAATGATCGATCATAAAAATTAGCAATTATCAGGTTTTGGAATGAACAGTTTTGCTTAAGGGAATCCTGTCCGTGACGCCAATAAAGAAATGTTATGATCTGCTTAAATATTGCAGAAAGAACTTTTAGATTCGAATATCCCCTTGAGCAAAATTAAAACTCATACAAGTTATCTGTCTGTTACAGGCCTTGAGCAACAACAGGCCTTTGAGCAGATCAAACAGGAGATAGCCCATGCACTAGCTCTGGGACCTGTTTGAACAGGACCAACTGTGAAAAATATCCTCTACATGGCAGCTGGGGAGCATGGTCTCACCTGGAGCCTCTGACAGAGAACACCAGGAGAAACTCAAGGTCTACCATTAGGGTTTTGGAGCTGGGGTTATCGAGGATCAGAAGCCCACTCACTACATGCCAACTGAAAAGGAGATATTAGCAGCTTAAGAAGGGGTTCAAGCCGCCTCAGAAGTTGTTGGGACAGAAGCGTGTCTTCTCTTGGCACCGCGTTTGCCCGTGCTACACTGGATGTTTAAAGGGAACATCCCCTCAACACATCATGCAACCAGTGCTACATGGAGTAAGTGGGTAGCTTTGATCACACAACAAGCCCGAATGGGAAAACCCAATTTCTCGGGAATCCTGGAAGAGATTATGGACTGACCAGAAGGCAGGGATTTTGGAGCATTTCCTGAAGGGATGACTCGTGCCCAAGAAGCACCACCATATAACGAGTTACCAGAAAACAAAAGAGGCTACGCTCTATTTACTGATGGATCATGTCATGTGGTAGGAAACCATCGGAGGTGGAAAGCTTCTGCGTGGAGTCCCACATGGTGGGTCATCGAAGCTGCTGAAGGAGAGGGTGAGTCAAGCCAGTTTGCAGAAGTGAAAGCCATCCAACTAGCCCTAAAGATTGCTGAACGAGAAAAGTGACCTGTGCTATATCTCTATACTGACTCCTAACGCCCTATGGGGGTGGCTACAGCCCATCTGGGCTGCTGCATTGTGGCAGGACATCGCTGCACAGGTGGAAAACATGACTCTGAAGGTGCATTACGTCAATGCTTACATGCCCGAAAGTCGTGCCACTGAAGAACATCAGAACAATGGGCAGGTGGATGAGGCTGCCAAGATTGGAAAAGCCCAGGTAGACTTGGACTAGGAGTGGAAGGGTGAACTATTTATAGCCCGATGGACCCATGAAACATCAGGACATCTAGGAAGAGATGCGACATACAGATGGGCTCGTGATCAAGGGGTCGACCTGATCATGGAGGCCATCACACAGGTTATTCATGAATATGAAATGTGTGCAGTAATTAAGCGAGCCATGCGAGTAAAATCTCCCTGGAATAGAGGGAGGTGGCTGGGTTTCCAATATGGTGAGGCCTTGGCAAATTGACTACATTGGACCACTGCCCCAAACACGCCAGGGCAAGAGCTACAGACTCACCATGGTGGAGGCAACAACTGGCTGGCTGGAAACATATCCTGTAAACCAGGCCACTGCTCGAAACACCTCAAGAGGCACATTCTGTGGCAATAGGGGACCCCAGAAAGAATTGAATCAGATAATGGGACTTACTTTCAGAATAATCGTATAAGCTCTTGGGCAAAGAAACATGGCATCGAGTGGATCTATCACATCCCTTATCCCCCATAAGCCTCTGGGAAGATTGAGAGGTATAACAGACTGTTGAAGACTATTTTAAGAGCGTTAGGTAATGGGACATGGAAGCATTGGGAGGCAAATTTAGCTGAAGCCACTTGTCTGGTCAACACTAGAGGATCTACCAAACACTCTGGTCCTGCTTAAACAAAACCCCTACACGCTGTGGGAGCGGATAAAGTCCCGGTACTACACATGGGGAAGTGGCTGGGGAAGTCAGTGTGATTTTTCCTCCCATGAGAACAGGCAAACCCATCCATGGGATTGTCTTTGCTCAGGGACCAGGGTGTACCTGGTGGGTAATGAGGGAAGATGGGGAGACCTGGTGTGTGCCTCAAGGAGATTTAACCTTGAGGGAAAGATGATCTGTGTTCTGAGTGTTGCAGGAAGTAAAGTTGCAGGACAATGAAGAGCGAATTCTACGAGGAGCAAAGACAGTGTGACAATGATCCGAGCCAGGCTGGTGTTGGTGCCCAACGATCGATTGCTTCTCCTGTCCTGAGTACCCATCCTAATGGAATGGACCCCAAGATCTGAAGGGGTGGAAGAAGGCCATACAATGAGATCTGTGCAAGTGTGGGAGATAATCAGATATGGGATCTGAGTATGACGTAAATGGTATGGAATAAGGGGTGGAGATTGTATTGGGTCTGGCTGAGCTGGAGTTCATTTCCCCATAGCAGCCCTCACAGTGCTGTGCTTTCCATTGGCAGCTAGAAGGGTGTTGATAACACATCAGTGTTTTGGCTACTGCTGAGCACAGCATCAGCACTGTAACATTCCTTCTTCAGTTGAGGGCAAGATTCTAAGAGGGGACCCAAGTAGGCCAGCTGACCCAAACTGACCAAAGGGATATTCCAGGCCATATGACATCAGCTCAGATATAAAAGCTAAGGCAAGGAGCAGGAAGGCAGGCATTCATTGTCTCCAGTGGCTGCCTGCTGAGGAACCGTTACGTGTGCTGAAGCCCTGCTTCTCGGGAGTGGCCAACCATTGCTGCTCATGGGAAGTAGAGAATAAACAGTGTTATCTTTCGCTTTGCTTTTGCACTCACAAGCTTTTGCTTTGCTTTTGCTTTAAATAAACTGCCTTATCCCAACCCACGAGTTGTTTTCCACCTTACTCTGTCCCCTATCCGGCTGGGAAGGGGAATGATAGAGCAGCTGGGTGGGCGCCTGGCATCCAGCCAAGGTCAACCCATCACAACTCCTTACCACTTGGAGCAGCAAAATCCCATTCCTGAACTGGCTTTGCAGCTGCGCAAAGCATCTTGTTCATCACCCCAGATTGTTCAATGAAACAAATCTTCAATGTGTCTATTTACATAGATCAAGTAGGACAAGACTGAAAAATTTAAAATAGGAGTTGAATCAGATGCAGTACAATGTATATAAAACCATAAATAGTACAGAAAAGTCAGATCAGGAACTAATTTTCCTGTAGTTTAACCTGTGAGGATTCATGGTGATGCCTTAAGACCCTTTTAGTTTTTTTGATTTTCCTAATTTTTATAAGTTTTATAAGTAGTTAAGTAGTAGAAGTAGATTTTAGAAGTAGCTATATTATATTCCTCACCCTTTAGCACAAGTAGTTTACACATTCCTCAACCCTCTTACCCCATTCTATGTTGTTCCCCATATCAATTCTACCCCTGAATTCCAGTAGATGTTTAGTCTTTTGTCAAGGCAAGGCCTATACTGTTTAGAGAACACTTATATCTTGGCCTGAACCACAGAACACGGTCAGAAACTAGGTGACCGTGTACCCTTTGTGCTCTGAAGAAGATGAAGATGATGAAGAAAATCCCCCAGACCCAATTCCCAGGGGGTGGGCCAGGGGGTGGACCAGAGCAAAGGCTACGGAATGGACAAAACTTGGATTGGTCAGACATTATTATAAATTGTAACACCTGAACATGGCCTGCACGCGCGTCTTTGTGATCCTTATGCCTAGGCACAAATTAAACCCTTTTCTTATCTCATCCTCAATTAACTGCTCCAGAGTTTTTTTTCCTTAGCTCCTTCAGGCATCAGCTGGTGGCCCGTACGTGGATATCAGAGACCTGAGGCTACTCCAGATTGGAAACTTTCATCCTGCAGGAATTCTTCATCAGCCGGCATTTTTGGAGAATTCCTGCAGTGATCTAGAGAAACCCCAGCTCCACAGAACACTGCAAGGAGCACAGAGGTGAGATAAGAAAAGGTAAAATAAGGGGAAAAGGTACCTTCTTTTGTTAGTAGCTGCGGAAGAGTTTTTGTGTTTCTGGGGAAATAGGGAACACGGGAAGACTGGAAAGGCTTGGACTTGGGCCCAAAAAAGTCGCAAGAGTCAATTTCCAGTAGGAGAAAAGGTTTCGCTGGGGCAGGTCAGAGCGGATTTGTGTCAGCCTAGGGCTGGGTTTCGTTTCAGTCGGAGGGGGATGCCCTTCCAGAGTGCTCTGTTCCTGCAAGGAGCTGGGGGAGGCTCTGCAGTTAAGTGGTTAAAGTAACAACCTTGTAACCCTAGAGCTGCGGATTCGAGTCTCGCAGTGAAAAGTTTTTCTGTGTCTATTAATCAGTATGGGCAGTACACAATCCAGGGGGAAAGTTTCGGAGGACTCCCCTTTAGTCCTAATTTTACACCACTGGGACAATCTAACTAAACCTGAAACACCTTTAAAGAAGCAAGAACTGTGTTGGTTATCTATGAATGTGTGGTCTTCATACGGGAACCAAAGGGGGATAGTGTGGCCGAAGCCTGGAACATTTGAGTTAGATACTGTAATGCAACTTATTATGATGCTACACAGAGAGGAAAAATGGGAAGAAATCCTGTATGCAGAATTGTTTCTATTTCTTTTAACATGACCTGAGTGGAAAAAACAGTGCAAGAGAGCCTTGGTAGGGAAAAGGAAGCCTAAGAAAGCGACGGGAGTGAGTCCCGCTGGCATAGACGACAGAACAGAGGCTGTCGGTTTGGCTGGAGTAGGCACAGCGGCGCAGGTCGGCTTTTGTTGTCTATAAGGTCGGCTTTTGTTGGAACTGCTTTCGGCGCGGCGGAGCTGGGCGGGGGTAATACAGACGCTGCGAGGCTAGCTAGCTCGGAGGTAATGTCTAGTTTGATCGCAACAGGGGTAACAGCAGGAGCGGCTCCTGGTCCCACAGGGGCAATAGAAGCGGGACCCTCCCCGCCTGTTCCACTGAGCGTGGAGGGAGCAGCCCGTTGCCTTGCAGCTGCCAGCAGCTTTGCCGGAGCAGATAGGGTTGTCATGGTAACAGCAGAGGTGAGCTCAGGCATAGCAGAGCAAGTGAGAGCTGAAGTTGATAGTTCTACCAGTGACGTGACAAGAACTGTGAGGTCTAAAAGGTCGGCTTTTACTAGAGTTGCTTTCGGCGTGGTGACACCAGAAAAAGTTACTATAGAAGCGGCATCTGTTGTAGAGGCAAGGGAGACTTTAGAAATCGCGGGAAAAGTGCCACCGGAACTGACCAGTGTAGTGACGGCGGCAGGCGTAGGGGTCGCTGGCTCTGATGGTGGCAGTGAAGTGAAGGTGTCGGCCCCAGGAGGGGCGACAGCCCCAGGGGTGTTTGTAGAACCGAGCAGCCCAGCACCGCAGATGCGCGCTGAAGCCGTTGATTCTGACAGTGACGGTAGTGGCGTGAGAGCTGTAAAAACGTGGCTGTATGCCCCGATTGCAAGGGGGACCCCGGAGTTGACTGTTGCGAACACAGCTACTGTAGTGGCGAATACAAAGGCAATAAACTGGTCTAAGATGTATGAAGTTAGACAGGATACGAATGAGTCACCCATGGATTTTCTGAATAGGCTGAAGGATGTCATAAGGAAATACACTGATATTGATATAGAGTCAGACCTGGGGAAAAAACACCTGGTGTATTTATTTGTAGGACAGTCTACAGATGATATAAGGAAAAAACTGCAAAAAGCAGGTGGTGATAAAAAGGATATTGGTGAGTTATTGGATATAGCTTGGACAGTATATCAGAATAGAGAACAGAAGATGAGAATGGGCGGTGGAGCAAGTTTAAGAACAGACATTGCCACAGCAACGGAACTCCCAGCTCAGAGTGCAGGGGAGGTTTCCGGAACGGCCATTACCATGGCGACAGAGATAGCTGGCGCAGGGAAAAGAAAGTTGCTGCCTGTTCCTAGTGCTGTAGGAGTGCACATAACCGGACAAAAACAAGCAAAGTTTGTCCCAACTACTCTAGCAAGCGAGAAAGGAAGGGAAGACCCAAAGACAGAAAGAGAGAGGCTCGAGCAGAGAGCGGTGCCGAGGCTTAAGACCTTGGCAAACACAGTAGGGCGGAGACAGACAGAGCTGGTCCCAGTTGTTGCTTTGGCTGACAAGGAAGCTTTGGTCCCTGCTGGTGTGACCCAAGCAGGGGCGGCAGATGCGAGTGCTGTGAAAGTTCTAAGACTATTAGGCGCGGCGGCACGAGGGGGTGCTGGGGCCACTGACTTTGCGGAGGTGACGGGACCCAGCCCTACCCCTACTGTTCCGAGGACTGCCCCAGGCATAACAAGCGTGACTGTATATCGAGTCGTAACAAAGGCACCGAGAGCTGCAAAAAACGCCGGGACAAGGAGAATGAATAAGCATGTAAAACTTCCCCCGCCTGTACCAACTAACGTGGAGAGAGTAACCCTTTCCCCTGTAGTTGGTGATCCCACGCAACCAACTGCCACGGGTGCAAGTGTAGTGAAAATTTTAAAAGCAGCCGACAACTTTACGGTTGTCATGACAATAAGAATACCTACTCCGATAACAAGAGGAGCAGGGCCGAGGGCGAGAGCAGCCAGCGTCCCGTCTATCCCAACGTGTAGAAGAGGAAGGGGGAGATCACGTGACTGTCGCAGGCACCACCGCCGCTGCAGAGCAGCGCTGATCACCGGTGCAGCGAGAGTAAGTGCAGCCGCCGGACAATTAGAGTCTAGGTTTGGTACGGGAGCTGCTGCCGCTCCTGCAGACAGTGGGGACCACAGCAAACGCAAAGGCAGACCACTTCCCAACTGTGACCAATTCAGACACAGCTGCCCATAATACCTTGGCAACTACAGGCAAAAAACTGGCTAGAACTGCAGAAGCTGCAGAAAAAGCTAAAGCAGTGTCTGTAACTGGGGTCCCAGCCCAGCCTGACATGGGACCCTCTGGCTCCGCCATTAGGGGCAGAGACGGAGCTCTCACTCCCCTTCTAGCTCTCCCAACTCGTGGGGGGGTATCATCAGTATGCATTTCCAGCAGTATTAGCTCCAAACCCAACAAACCTGAAAGCTAAAACTCGCCAGTGCAATATATGTAATAGGCACAGAAGTTTTTCTAACACGGACACATACGCATCCAATGACAAAACAAGCTATGACTCGGAAGAACCACAAGCATACCTTCAACTCAAAAAACTGTGAAAACTGTGTGAAATACTTTGGAAAAAATTGAGGTATAATACCATAACTGTAATTGAAGTTACAGGAATAAGTGAAACCAAGCCATTCTTTGAACTTTTGAGATTTAAATTGGGTAAATATTAGGTGATTCATCGATTCTTCTGTATGTTAAAATTGCCTAATCCTTTGTTGGGTAGAAGTTCATTAGAGAAATTAAAAGTTGAAATCAAATTCTGCAAAAAAGGAGATAAAAGTTATAATTTTTGATACTAAATATGTCGAAGCAGCTATCTTTTTCATACAGGAGAACCATGAAGAGATCCCTGCAAAGGCTGAGAGTGCTGTCATCCCAATGGTATGAGCCAGCATCACACTCAAATCAAAACCAGTAATTACCAGGAATGCTACAAACACAGTGTACACCACAAAATTAGAGATACAATTACCAACATGATGGAGCAAATGGTGAGTGTTCTTTCTGTAAAGGGAGAGGACACTAGAGAAGAAATTGTCTAAGTCTGAAAGGAAAAAACTGATTTGTTCCCAACAAGCAAAACTAGAAGAATAGAAACTGTCTATTGACCCCTGTATCCTCTGTATTTTAAAACTATTACAAGCTCATAACCTGTAAGTATCTCTACCCTAACTCAGTTAGGAAGGAACTGTAATAAAACCAAAAGGACGGCCACTGTTTTGCTCTTAATGTAAAATAACAATGTGTCAGAAGTTGACTGTTTGCAGATAATCTGTTCCAGCAAGTGGACCTAAAGGCTGTACCACCAAAACTCAAACTGAGAGTCATGGAAACAACTTTTGTGCAAAGTAGACTATGGCGGATTAATTGGAGGGGGAACCTTCAGGCCCTGGGAGCCAGCCCATTGCCTGAAGGTGAATGCTCTTCCCCCCTGCCCCCGCCACGTGACCCGGCGACCCCGTAAGGAGCTCACACAGACCACCAGGGAGGGACGGACGAAAGAAGAAGTTTATTGTGGGGATAGGGGTTTATAAGGCTTTTAGGAGGGTTAAAAGGGGACCAATTACAGGTTCAGGGTCTTACAGAAAAACCAATCGGGTAAAGAGTTAACAACCAATAGGAAGGGGTTAACAAAGGCCAATGAGAACACCTCAGGACATCTTCCCAGGACACTCCTGTATGGGAGATAAGAGTCCTTCACAGAGGGTGTCGGGAAGAAGGAGCAGTGACTTTGCAGAAATACAAAAAGCCATTTTCAAACATGTTTAAACCACGGTTTCTCATATAATGCAGATTTACTGCCACAGTAGACAAATGTCTTAGCAACTGCAAGTGAAATACACCAGGACAAAGAGTGTTGAAGTGCAATAAAATCGAGAGCGAGTAAACAAGAAACTAACATAAAAGCTTCTGACACAATTGAGAACCGTTATAAGATCAACTTGGAACTTCCAAAGGTCGTACATATACAACAACCAAACAATTCTACGATTATTGTATTTATTTTGTTATTTTCTGTTCTATAGGGCTTGACCTCCCCGCCGGAGGCCCACACGACCATGGAGGGGCTCGACCCCCCTGACGGAGGCCTGCGCGGGCCTGGAGGCCCACGCGGCCGCGGAGGGGCTCGGCCCCCCTGACGGAGGCCTGCGCGGACACAAAGGGCCCCCCCATCAGGCCCCCGGGCCCACCCCCAGTGGGGAAAGGAGAGAGGGAGTTTCGCCGGCATAGCTTTGTGCCCTCATGAGAAAGGAGAGTGGAAGCCTCGGAGCACACAGAGGTTTGCCGGTCTGGTTTGGGGGGGAGATGGAGGGGAAGGGTACCGGGTGGGCCATGGGGGTCCTCAGACTGGCGGGTGGGCAGGTAAGCAGTGCGTGGGAAGATATGAGGTAACACGGTGGGGGGAGGATAAGGTCAGGGTGGATAATGGTTTCCTCTGGAGGTTGGGGGTCTCGACCAGGCTGGGGCCTGGAGAGGTACTCAAGCCCTAGGTGGGTACAGGGGCCAGAACGGTTTTGTTCATTTCTTTGTTTTTGGCTCACCTGTGGCTACTGCCCAGGTTCGGCATGTTCTGGATATATTCGTTACATCCTGAAAGGGTGGTAAGGACAAAGGGTTGATCCTGAGTGTTTCCCTGGGATTGAATATAGACAGGTGGCAGAAAAGTAGGAAATATAAGACTTACCCTAATCGTTTTTAATAGTAGGAATGTAACCTGTGTAATTCCATGTGGTTGCGAGCTATGCTGGCAATGGTACATGCCTTCGGTAGGGTCGCCCATGCCAGACAGTGTTGTCGTTTGGAGCGGGAAGAGGGGACAGGACACGAGGAAGGGTGCAAACAGACTTTTTTATTCAGGCGTTTGTCTGATTCTTAAAACCTCCCGCCAGGGAAAAAGGGGCAGAACAAAGGGTGGGCTATCAGACAGACAAGCAGGGGAGCAAATCACAATAGGGCACAGGCAAAAGGGGGAGGAGGAAACCTGGGCATGTGCAGTTGTGCACTGTGTAGCATGGATACAATGAAACCACATAATAACAGTAAAGTCCATATGAAAATCCTGCCAATTGCTGTATGCTTTTCTCCATGCCTGGAACTGTTCCCATCCTGAATCTTGCTTCTCTACATCTCACCCTTTCTTATTAGTTTGAAAAATGTCTGTTGTGATAGTCCTTCTTGCAGCATGCTGTGACACAAGAAATAGTTAGTAACAAAACAAACAGAGAAAGCAAAATTTCAAAACAAGTGGACAGCTGCATTTGCTGAGTGACTCCCCCCCTAAAAATTGTTTCCAACCCGAGATGCCACTGTTCCATGGTGTCTAAAAGCTTAGTGATAGTGGTCTTCTGTGGACTAAGAGATCCTGGAAAGTAAGCAGAACATGTTAGAAGGGAGAATTTAGGATTGGGATCACATAATAAGGGAATTGCAGGGATTACTGTGGTTTCCTGGCACTTGCTGAAGGGATGGGCTACGCAGGATGGAACGCAGTTGAGGGGGTGCTGCCTTGTTTCTTGACAGCTCACAGGTGCACTGTTTAAGATCTGGCATTGAATTAAAAGTCACTTTTCTCTTTAAGTCTGGTGACTTTTTAGGAGGCAACAGTTCTCCATAGATGTTAGTAAGAGACCTGCAAGCTTTTGTCCAGTGTCTGCCTTTTCCGCACCGTTTGCACGGCGTCTTTGGAAGCCCCATCTTTGTAATTAATTGTGGACAGTTCTTTTTTATATGTCCTGTCTCGCCACAGTGAAAACAGGTTTGTGGTCCAGCCAAAGCTTCAGCTATTAGTCTTGCTTTATGAGAATTAGACCCCACATTACGACATGCCTTCACCATTTCCATAGGGGTGGGGTCTTTAAGGGTTCTTAGTATTTGTTGGCAATCATCATTAGATTGTTCTATAGCCAACCTTAAAAATAGTGCATCCTGAGCTTCTGGGTGTTTAACTTGTTTTGCAATAGCTTTCTTCAGCCTTTCTGCAAAGTCTGTGAATGGTTCTGTTGGTTTTTGTTGTACCTGTGTGTATGAAGGTGTAGGTTCAGCAGCCTCAGCAATGGTTTGAATACTTTGGAAGGCTAGATTTTTTGAAATGTCCAATTCATTCATAGGAATCTTGGTTTGGGCCTCATTGGAAATATACGGACCCACTCCAAACAGTCTATTAAAGGTCTCCAGGACTGGGGTCCCTGTGATTGCTGAGGTTTGCTGGGCATGCTGGTGAATACGAGTTTGCCATTCATCTAGGAAAAGTGTTGTTTGCATATTAGTGAAGAAAGCACTTATTAAATCTTTTATGTCGTTTGGAGTGAGCAGCAAAAAGTGAACCAAGTATCCCTATTACATAAGGTGAATTTAACCCGTAGTCAGTAATAGCTTGTTTTGTATCTTTCAGAACTGGGAGGGGGATTGGTTCCCAGACAGGGTGATTGTCGGGATGATAAAACACGGGGAATGCTTTAACCAAATTCAAATCATCAGCTGTTGACGCTTGTTCCTTCATGTATGACCACCTGCTTCTCTGGGCAGTGGCACCGGAGTAGCCAGGACCATAATTAGAAGCATGCTGGTCAGTATATGGGGATGGGGAGTTGGGAATATGTGAGGGATGTGGGGGACAAACGGCATGTACCGGAGCGGGGGAATTAGTACATCGGACTGAAAGGGTTAAATCGCCAGCTACTGGTGCGGCTGGATAAGCGGAGTTGCCATGGGGACCGGGGAAAGGAGTACCTGGATGCGTTGTGGGTGGGGGGATAGAGGGGAGTAGGGGTGGCAGGGTGGGGAAAGGGATCCAGAAGACAGGTCAAAACCATAGGGTCAGATACAATACAGCCTTGGGCAGGATGAGCTCGTTAGCCTTCTGGCAGTCATTCTAGGAGAAGGCCAACTCTAATACCAAACCTGGGCAGATGGAGCTCACTTAACCCTGTAAGGCCATACATCTAAGAGAAGGTCACTCTAATTAAATCTACATCCTGAGGACCTCGCTGTCACCGTCCAAGCTCACTCGGCCCTGGCAGATGAACCTTAGGATTAAAGGGTGGGTCCAGTTCGACGCATACTGCATCTCATCTAAAAAATCCACTGTGCAGGCTCGAAGATTATACCCACATTTGTAAAGCCCAGTAGCGACGGGCGAGGGTCAAAACGGCAGGTGAAAGGTGCACTGGAAGCCACAGACCCAACCCTGCATGCAGGCGGTTCAGGATATTGGTCATTTGAGACTGACCGGAGATGACAGTCTCTTGGGGCAGCACCCTGAACAACCAAGCCGCCTTTTCAAGGACAACACTGCTTGCTCCACTCAGAGTGGGGCCTAGAAAAGGTGGCCTAAACAAAACTCATCTCCACCCTTCACCCGGTTGGTTAACCGCAAGGCCAACGGGCATCTTCTTCCAATGCGGTTGCACAAAGATCAAAAGACAAAGGCATGCACCTGCCTCCAAAGGTGTACCTAAATTAACTCTAGCATGTTGGAATACCAGAACCATGCTCGATTCCACAGATAGCGGACATCCTGAGCATCGTTCTGCCCTAATCGCCCATGAACTGGCTCGTCTTAATATCGACATTGCTGCTCTCAGTGAAGTTCGTCTCCACGAGGAAGGCAACCTTAGAGAACATAGTGCTGGTTACACCCTCTTTTGGTCAGGTAAACCCAGAACTGAAAAGCGTATCTCAGGAGTTGACTTCATGATCAAAAACTCTATTGTTCCTAAACTCGAAAATCTGCCATCAGCTCATTCTGACCGCATTATCTCCCTATGCCTTCCACTACACAACAATCAACACCTTGTCCTCTTTAGTATATATGCCCTAACTCTCCAAACTGACCCTGCTGAAAAAGATAAATTTTACACTGACCTGTGCCGCCTTACCCAAAAGGTGCCTGCAGAGGATAAGATCATTATCCTTGGTGATTTCAACGCCAGAGTAGGTAAGAATTTTGAAGCATGGAAAGGAATATTAGGCAAGCATGGTGTTGGAAACTGCAACGATAATGATTGACTTCTGCTCGAATTCTGTGCGGAGCAGCAACTCACCATCACTAATACTATCTTTCAGCAGAAAGATAGTCTGAAGACATCGTGGATGCACCCCAGATCTAAGTATTGGCACCTCATCGATTATGTCTTGGTGAGACGGAGAGATGTCCGCGATGTCCATCACACCCATATGATGCCCAGTGCAGAATGCCAAACAGACCATCGGCTTGTGCGCTGCAGACTAAACTTCAATCTTAAATTCAAACCTAAAAGGGTCAGTAACCCAAGGAGAAGACTCCAAGTTAACAATCTCCAATCAGCCACAGTGAGAGACAAATTCCAGGCAAACCTTCAAACTAGGCTCGAAAACCATTCCATAGATTCTACAGATTCCTCTCCTGAAACAATTTGGCACCATATTAAAAACAGCATCCTGAAATCCTCTGAAGAATCCTTAGGGTTCTCCTTCAAGAAGAACAAGGACTGGTTTGATGAAAACAATCAAGAGATCCAGGAATTGTTGAGGAAGAAGAGAACCGCCCACCAAGCACACTTTTCTCAGCCATCTTGCCATGTAGGAAAAGCAACCTTTTGTCTTGCATGCAGCAAACTCCAACAGAAACTCTGTGACATCCAGAACAAGTGGTGGATTTATCTAACTGAAAAAACTCAATTATGTGCAGATACGGGTGATCACAAAGGATTCTATGAGGCCCTGAAAACAGCATACGGGCCTACTTACCAGGTCCAAAGCCCTCTACTCAGCACTGATGGTCAAACGCTTCTAACAGATAAAACCTCCATTCTGAATCCATGGTCTGAACACTTTCAGACTCTTTTCAGTACTAGCCGTGTAGTCCAAGACTCAGCAATTCAGTACATCACACAACAACTGGTGAAGTACGGATTGGATACTGCCCCTACTTTAGGAGAAACCCTCAAGGCAGGTGAAAATCAGCAAGGCAGCTGGGGTTGATGGAATTCCACCCGAAGTCTGGAAACATGGGGGCCTTGCACTCCATGCTAAATTTCAAGAGTTTGTGGTGCGCTGTTGGGAACTAGGCGAACTACCAGCAGACCTTTGAGATGCAGTCATCATCACTATGTATAAAAAGAAAGAAATTAAATCAGATTGCTCAAATTACTGTGGTATTACTCTGCTCTCCATTGCTGGCAAAATCCTGGCAAGAATACTCTTGACCAGACTAATACCCGCTATAGCAGAAGGAATTCTACCTGAAAGTCAGTGTGGTTTCAGAGCCAACAGGAATACCACAGACATGGTATTTGTTCTCAGACAACTGCAAGAGAAGTGTAGGGAACAGAACAAAGGACTCTATGTAACCTTTGTTGATCTCACCAAGGCTTTCGATACTGTGAGCAGAAAAGGTCTGTGGCAGATTTTGGAACGTTTAGGTTGTCCCCCTAAGTTCCTTAAAATGATCATCTCACTCCATGAGGATCAGCATGACCAAGTCAGATACGGGCAATGCACTTTCTGAGCCCTTTCTAATAAAGAATGGTGTGAAACAAGGCTGCGTTCTTGCTTCAACCCTATTCACAGTCTTTTTCAGCATGATACTCCAAAGGGCCACAGCAGACCTCAATGATCAGGATGGTATCTACATTCAATACCGTACTGATGGAAGCCTTTTCAGCCTAAGGCGACTGAAGGCCCACACCAAGACATTAAACCATCTTGTCCGGGCCCTACTTTATGCTGATGACGCCGCCCTTCTTGCCCACACAGAAGCAGCTCTGCAGCGTTTAACATCCTGCTTTGCAGATGCTGCTGAACTCTTTTGGCTGGAAGTCAGCTTAAAGAAGACAGAAGTTCTCTATCAACCTGCACCTCAGGAAGTCTTCCATCATCCCCATATCACCATTGGCCAATCAGAGCTTGAATCAGTCCAGCAGTTTAATTACCTAGGTAACCTCATCTCTTCAACTGGTAAGATTGACGGGGAGATAGACAACAGGTTAGCAAAGGCATATAGTGCTTTTGGAAAACTCCATAAAAGAGTATGGCGTAATAAACACTTGAAGAAAAAGTACCAAGATCAGTGGTTACAAAGCCATAGTGGTGTCTACTCTCTTATACGGTTCTGAATCATGGGTCATCTACCGCCACCACCTGCGTCTCTTAGAACACTTCCATCAATGCTGCCTCCGTACAATCCTAAACATCCACTGATCAGATTATGTGACTAATACATCTGTTCTAGAACAAGCAACAGTCACAAGTATTGAGGCCATGTTGCTGAGAACACAGCTGTGCTGGGCAGGGCACGTCTCGAGGATGAAGGACTACCGCCTCCCTAAGATCTTGCTCTACAGTGAACTTGCCACCGGCTGCCACAAGAGAGGAACCCCGAAGAAAGATACAAGGACTCCCTGAAACAACATTCCAACCTCGATCATATTGATCAACATAACTGGTCTACTCTGGCCTCAAATCGGGAGACCTGGAGACATACCATCTATAAAGCTGATGTTTCCTTTGAGAACGCACACAGGATCACTCTGGAGGAGAAAAGACAACACAGAAAGAATTGTGCCTTGCAGAATATACCACCTAAGGAGTCCTTCTGCTGTGCCTTTTGCAATCGTATATGTCTTTCTCGTATTGGCCTCATTAGCCACCAGCGTGCTTGTAACAAATGTGGATAGAGCCTTTCTAAATCTTCGTTCGCAAAGCCTAACCATGATGATGATTCTGTTCTATATTATTTTTAAGCTTCTCTTGTTGTTAGCTTAATTGCTGAAGAATTTAAAACTTGCTTTTGCTTTTGCTACATGAATTGTTTTAAAGCTTGTAATGTTTGTACTTATATGTATCTTGTTCCAACAGCAATTTGTAAACATCTGTGTCTCTTTAGTTGCTGCAGCTTGTGGAAGAATTCCTCCTGGAGTGATTTAATGAAAAGTCCATAGAATTTTCATGTGATTGAGAAATCATGTTTATATACTTATGCTTTTAAGATTCTTTCTTATCTAGTGTCATCTAGAAAAGTGTGAACGCTGAGTTTCTCAGAAGAAAAGTCCTGTGTTAGGACAGAAAAGACGGATAAGAAAGTGGCTTCAGTGCTGAAGCAGCACTGCAACAGCACTGATTCTGTGAACTCTCCCATGGGACCCCGAGACCTGACTTGCATCTTGCCTGCAATCTTTGAAACAACCTGGTAACATCGTTGTTGAGATGGTTTATTTAAGCTGCTTAAATGCTTTGCTTATAGTAACTTTTAGCTTTATTGCTTTATTGGTACTCGCATATATAAAATGCACCTAATTCAATAGGTGAGAATGCTTTTATCCATGAAGGCAAGAGATCCCTGTACGATCACTTCATGAGGTAAAGATGATCAACTGCAGTCTGGGACAGGCTGGAACAGGACAGTCTGCCCCCAATAAGGCCTAGAATCTGTCCAGAGAGTATAAGCTCTCTGTGGTGAGCTACTGGCACTGCCCGGGTGCTGTTTGCATCCAGACACAGTCTGATTCAAGCAAGCTCCTGACTGACCTATTAAATCTGTGACTGGCAGTTAATCACTTTATGTGATAAAAGCACAAGCTCCTCTCTCACATAATCAAATTGCAGGAATTCCAAAATTCAAAGTTCCTGTGAAATTATCATCGGACAGAGAGTCACACTTCATCGACTCCCTAATTACATAGAGAAAGTTTATTTATGAAATTGTTTAATGTTTTTAGATCTGCTTTGCAGGAACTGCAGATTCATCATGTCATCTAAGCGTATGAGACTGGACACTCCTGTTCATCTGTTCCAGCCCAAAGACTGAGTCTATATTAAACAATGTAACTGAAACTCCTGCAAACCAAATGAAAAGAACTGTTTTAAATCCAGCAGACCATCTCCATCGTGGTCAGAGTTATTATCAAGAACCCTAAATTTTACCCAAGAAGAAAAAACCTCTGTTCCTGAGACGAGTAGAGCAACAGAGACTGTTATAAGGACTGTTAAAATAATGTTTAAGGTTTTTTTCTCTCTTGTCTATATTGCTTAGTACTACCAGTAACTATGAATTGAGTTTAGAACCTAAATTTACATTTGGCTTTAGCAAAATGCACCCAACATTCTTCATGAAAGTGAGTGCTGAATTTGCACTATGGATTTGACTGAAATTTGGCAACAAGTTAAATTATATATTAGACAATTCTTAGAAATGTTTCATTAAGTTTTCTTCCACAGACTTACTTCATAGTTACCAAACTAAACCTGAATAGAGTAGCCATTCATGTTAGTGTTAAATCTGCATAATAGCTTGTTATGTGATTAGTGTTATAAGTATTAGTCATCTTACTGATATAGTATTAAATATAAGTAGTAGAAATTGAACAAGACTCAAAGATCTAAAGGGGGGACTGATGCCTTAAGACCCTTTTAGGTTTTTTTATTGTCCTAATTTTTATAAGTTTTATAAGTAGTTAAGTAGTAGAAGTAGATTTTAGAAGTAGCTATATTATATCCCTCACCCTTTAGCACAAGTAGTTTACACGTTTATTATAGGTTAGAAATCCGAGAGGAGGGAATTTTTTCTTCCCCCTGCCCCCCACTGTAGGAAAGGTGGAGTTTGAATGGAAAGGGGGTTGATTAGCATTACAAAGGACCTAGCTGGCCAGGCTACATTCCTACCGAATTGCCCATGAGAGACTGGGGGGAGGAGTTACAGGGAGTTGCTGACCACCCTGGGACAGGACAGGTCAGACTGCTGAGTTCTCTCTCTGGAACAGAAACAGGGTCTGTGTGCAGGCATCTTTGGAGGAAAAAAACCTGGAAGCTGAGCTTTCTGGTTTTTTCATCCTGGTGAGGCCTGACCACCGGCCTGGCCGACTTGCACGCTGCCTCGTGACTCCAGCTGGGACCTACTGGGTTTCATCGGAGAGGTCTGTGCCCGCGGGGAGAGAAGGAAGGAGCTTTGAGGCGCCATCATCTGAGAACAACAATGTGGGGGTGAACTGCTTTTCCTTCTGCCCTTCTTCCATTGGGGGAAGGGCCCCTCATTCTTTTTTCGGCTTCTTCCGTGATCCAAGACCACCCCCCAGACCCCCTTCCAGTGCAGTGACCGCCAGAGCCCGACAGCACCCCCTGCAGGTCAACAAAGAGAACTACAGGCTCTACACCTCCAGTGATCCAACAACACCCCCGCCAACTGTGATTAGAACTGCCCTATAAGACAGAGAAGTATTCAGATTTTTTTTCTTTTGTTTGAAGGGAACTTCTGGGTACAGGACTATTGTTTAACTGTTTTTATGTTCTGTTACTGTTCTTGCTAATATACATATATCTTTTAATAAAGGGTTGTAATTTCTTCTTTTCTTCCACACTTCCTCGATTAAAGCCCCTTAATTTTTGAATTTACAATTGCTGAGAGAGAGGAGTTTGGTCTGTCTCATAACTCATCCTCTTTAACAAACATTCCAGTCTCTTAAAACTGAGACAACATTCCTCAACCCTCTAACCCCATTCTATGTTCCCCATATCAATTCTACCCCTGAATTCCAGTAGAAGATGTTTAGTCTTTTGTCAAGGCAAGGCCTATACTATTTAGAGAACACTTATATCTTGGCCTGAACCACAGAACACGGTCAGAAACTAGGTGACTGTGTACCCTATGTGCTCTGAAGAAGATGAAGATGATGAAGAAAAGCCCCCAATCCAATTCCCAGGGGGTGGGCCAGGGAGTGGACCAGAGCAAAACTTGGATTGGTCGGACATTATTATAAATTGTAACACCTGAACACAGCCTGCACGGGCGTCCTGTAATCTTACGCCTAGGCACAAATTAAACCCTTTTCTTATCTCATCCCCAATTAACTGCTCCTGAGTTTTTTTCCTTAGCACCATTAGGCACCAATGGGAATGCACAAGATTGCCCAGATGAAATCATGGTCAGTGTTAGGAGTAACTTTGGAAGGAATTAAAAACTGATCACTTATCTTGATTTGCAGTACTCAAAATTTGGGATGAAATCTAAGACAGAAGTTTAACTGATCCACATCTACCTTCTGTTGAAGTTTTAGTCCTTGCTCTAATTTGGTCGCATGGGTAGAGGGCAGCACACCGGATCATGGATCATATACCATAGGAATCCTTGCATTTGACAGAAGAGAACCACATCTGTATTGAAGGCAGAAACTGATGGTGCACCAGTTGCAGTGGTAGAAAGATGATGATCACTAGCCTTAACAGTAAAAGGGCTTTGGCAGTTCCAAGAGTATCGCAGTGCATAAGATGGACACAGCAAGCTGGATGCTGAATCAGTTTAATAGATAAAGAAGTCATGCTTATATGTTCTCAATACACTTTGATCCTATACATTGACAGATTTATAGTTTCGTTTTCCTACATAACTAAAAATAACTAAAGTCCATCTGGAGACCCTAATCTATTGTTTTGTCTCCAGTTGTCCATGTTGCTCCTACACAGTAGTCCATCCTCTGGGTCAGAACATGGTTAAAAACCTCTTGTCCAAGTTCTCCAGCATGTTCGCATCACGCATTTAGACCAGGCGATGTCCACAATTCCCCCTTTCTGTTTTCAACAATAAGTTCATCATAACTTGGTTATGAGTTCTCCGCATACCTTTAACAACTTGAATCACAAAAGTAATTACAATCATGCAGATAATAAACATCAAGATTGCAATTCCAATAAAGACCCAAGTTCTCAAATTCAATCCACTAAACCAGTTTTTTGGGTTTATCCATGATACACTATCCTTAAGAGTTTGTAACACTGACTGAGTTTGTAGCTGTTGCAGTCAGTGTAATTGATCCTTTAATTGGAACTTGAAAGTTTCTACCTGTCCCTGTAAGGATGTGTCAAAAGCACCCTGAACGTGTTGCTTGACTAGGTCCCAATTGTGTACACTTTCGTTCCAGGGCAACGATGTAACATACAAACCTTGCTTTTGAAACTCACAGTCACATTGTAAACTAATGTGAGTGTGCAAAGCATCCTGTCTCCCAACCACATTACTGCTGCCTCTATGGCTTCTAGTCTTACCATAATTTCTTCATCTATTGTTTCCTGTGTTCCAAATTCCTTTGTAACACTCATGAGAGCCTCACTAACTGTTTTTGCAGTTTGTATGGATGTGGTTAATGAAGCAACAGCTACAGATGCAGTCACTAGTATAATTATTGCAGAAATCGGCACAAACAGAAACCAGTCCAAAAAACATTTAGACCTTTTTCCTTTCGTTTCTTCCTCTAAGATTCAGACTATCTGTTCCAGACCCCCTTCTCCTTCCCACTTACGTGTCAAATTCACAGGAATCCATACATCAACCCTCCTTTTAAAAGGCGATAAAGTCGTGTGAGGAGTAATGTCCTGAGGCTGAACACGTTTTAAAAACTGTTTGCGCAGAAGTAATCTGAAACAAAGAATCATTTTGTATAAGAGTAACATTTTCCGGTAAACCAAATATATATGGATGTGAGGTACAAATAATAGAACGATTATGATTAATAGGAGAAAACACTAAAGACTGATTATCACATTTGATCCATTGATTAGTACGATTTACGAAAGGAAGGTCTAAGAGTCAAAGGTTATATTTAACTGTAGATTAATTGAAATAATCATTTAACAATAACTGAAGCACTGGACCTGAAGAACCCCCATTCCTCCATGTGAATTTAGTAATATATGTTCCATTAGGTCCCTGATCAATAACCTGTCCATATGACATGTTAAACAAACAAGGTTGCTTACCTAGACAAGGTTTCCATTGGACTTACTGTAAAGATGTATATTTTGGGGGAAAACGATTTGGAAGAGGGGGATGTCCAGTAATATTTACATAATCTCCCACTACCCTAGGCAAATCTATCTGAGTATTATTTGTTTTATCTCTAGAAATTTGATGTCCGACTATGTGCGGATATGTTGCAAAAAACAGGCAGTGATTTGATTGATTTTTTGTTACACAAATAGGTGGCATGTCAGTATAAAACGTCGTATTAGACATTGTCAGATTCTCATGCAGATCCTTCCATGTGGGCTCTATCCAAAATCCTTCAACCCATCTAGTATCGGAATTGTTCAGGGGCATTTCTGCATCCCACCATGTAAGAGGTCGAAACAGCAGTGGGTCAAGTACATGTGCCCAATAAACATCCATCTGTACCACTGGTAATTGTACCAAGAGTATGGTGATGATGATTTCCAAAACTGTTCCATCTGCCTCTTTAGCCATCCTTGTTGACATTTACTGGGCAAATTCTTTTCGCAGGTAGCCAATACAGTCCTGTTGAAAGAGAAACACAACTGTAACCTTGACCCCATGTTAACAAAGGTACTGCTCCGATCCACTGATCAGATTGAAGATCCGTATACATAACATATGGTTTTTGTGTATGTGGTTCCAATGAGAATCGTCGTTCATGAGTTGTAAGAGAATCAAAAGCAGAGACATTCAAAAAATTCAAAACATACTGTGCTTTAAGTAGTCTTTCATGTGGGGACATCACGGCTCCCCCTTTCTGTTTTTCTAATGTGTTTCAGGCTGCCATGGGCTCGTTCAACAATGGCTTGCCCCATAGGTGAGTGTGGAATACCTGTAATATGTTTGATACCCCAGTCATTAAAAAAATCTATGTAGTGTTCCCAAGGTATATGCAGGTCCATTGTCAGTTTTGATCGTATTCAGCAATCCCAAAACTGCAATAGTTCAAAGAAGGTGAAGGTGAACATCTTTGGCCTTTTCACCTGAATGCGCAGTTGCAACTAGAAAAGAGGAAAAAGTATCAACATATTTTAGTTTACCAAATTCAGGGATGTGAGTAACATCTGTTTGCCATATTTCATTCATGCGGAGCCCTTGAGGATTTCCTCCAGTCTGAGAAGGCAAAGGTGTTACCTTTTGGCAGTCCAGGCACAGTAGTGATCTGAAAAGTCTTCTGAAGTACCTTAGCATTTTGATGATAAAAACTATGCGAAAGCTGAGCTTGTTCAAGAATGTGAGGAACTTGTGCCGCAGCTGCTATAAGTTCATCTGCAAGTCGATTTCCTTCAACAATAGTTCCCGGTAAAGTAGTGTGTGATCTAATGTGAAAAACATAAAACCTGCACTCCCTTTGAGAGATTAAGAGAAACAAAGCTTTAAGAAGGTCAAATAATATTCTGTTGTGTACTTCTTTTACAAAGCTGAATTCTAAACGTTGTAGAATACCACATACATAAAAAGAATCTGAAACAATAATTACAGCCTCATTGTCAAAGAGAGGAAACACCTCAAGTGCTGCTCTGAGTTCTACCATTTGTGTAGAACTCTCGTTTTATAATGTGTGAATTCCAATCATCATCACTTTCTCTCTTCCACACAACTACTGCATGTGATTTGCATGAACCATCAATAAAGACAATAACAGCATCAGTAATGGGTGAATCAGAACAGATAAGAGAATCTGATAATTGTAAATTAGAAAGAGATTGCAACAATTTATGTGAAGGTAAAGAATAAATAATTTGTCCTAAGAAATCTGCAAATGCAATCTGAATTGGCATTGACCTTTGCAATAAAAACTCCAAATATTGTCTTGGAACAGATGTAGATAACATCTACATCTCTGCCTACCAACTCATGTGTTCTGATTCTGCTTTTCATCAGCAGTTCTGCCCACATCTCGACTCATGACCAGACTGTTTTCAGAGAAATGTCTGCTAAAAATGACCATTCAATGCAGATGAGTTCATTTCCTTTCAATTGGTCTATTAAAACAAAAGGTTGAAATTTAGCATTAATTAAAAAACAACATAGCTGCAAAGTAGGAACAAACTGTCCAGCAAATGTATTCTGAATTTTTTCTGATACCAATTGTAAACATTTCCTGCCTTCAGGTGTCATTTCTCTAGGAGAATTTAAATCTGCATCGCCTTTTAGTAGTGAAAACAGAGGAGACAAATCTTCCATAGTTGTTCCCAACATAGGTCTGACCCAATTAATTGTGCCTAAAAGTTTTTGCAAGTCATTTAAAGTTGAAACAGTAAACTGAATGTTTAATTTTTGAGGTCTTACCATGCGTTGCAGCAAAAGCCACCCCAAATATTTCCAAGGGGGTTC
The DNA here is from genome assembly GCF_003945725.1 of Corapipo altera. Taxonomy (NCBI): domain Eukaryota; kingdom Metazoa; phylum Chordata; class Aves; order Passeriformes; family Pipridae; genus Corapipo; species Corapipo altera. The sequence goes on along the minus strand of NW_020885010.1, from coordinate 214,144 downwards.
TATTTGAATTTTTTCTGGAGCCAATTTTAACCCACACTTTTCCAATTCAAATTTTAAATGTGCGAAAACCAGCTGTGTATCTGATTCAGTTTGTGTTGCTATTATCATCCATATAGTGATAGATGATCGCATCAGGGTACATTGTTTGAGTGGGCTGTATGGCAGAACCGACCACAAATTGACAAATTGAAGAGCTATTTTTCATGCCCTGTGGTAAAACATTCCATTCATATCTGTCCATGGGTGCCTGATTATTGATAGCTGGAACATAAAATGCAAAATGTTTACAATTATCAGGATGTAACAAAATAGTAAAAAAGCAATCGTTTAGGTCAATTATATACATTGACCAATCCTCAGGAATTACAGAGGGGTTTGGAATTCCAGGTTGTAAAGGACCCATATTTTCCATTACATTATTTACAGCTCTTAAATCTTGCAACAATCTCCATTTACCTGATTTTTTTGGTGTTACAAAAATAGGTGAATTCCAAGGTCTAGTTGAGGGATGAATGTGACCTGCAGTCAATTGTTCTGCTACTAATTCCTTTGCTTTTTGCAACCTCTCTCCCTTCAACGGCCACTGATCAATCCACACTGGCTTCTCAGTAAGCCAGGTTAGTTTAAGGCGAGGCTGCTTAACTTCAGTGGTCACTTTTAAAAATTTGTTGTCAGAGACAATCCCCATTGCTTCAATAAATCCTGACCCCATAGGGTGCAGGAGTTGTCAAGGACAAAGGGATGAATATACCCATTTTGCCCATCTGGTCCTGTTACACGCAGCAGTTTTAAAGACTGCATGGGTATCGTGGTGCCCCCAAAACCCCCTGTACCCCTTTGCTGGATATTTGACAGAATTGTTGACAAGAGGTCTGGTATAGGAACTAGCTGAGCAATTTTTTGTCCAGCGGGTATGTTACAGGGAGGTGTTGGTGTCCACACCATGACCTTTACAATCCCTTTGTAATCTTTATCAATTACTCCAGGTAAAACAAAAAGACATTGTTTTGTAGTTGACAAGCATCCTAGCAGCAAGGCATGGGTGCAGAAAGGAAATGGCCCCTTTAAGGTTGTGGGAATGAGGGTAACAGAGCAATCCTCCATGTTTACAGTGGTTGCTGTAGTTACATCCATGCCAGTGCTGACTGCTGTTGCTTTGGAATAGAATTGAATTCTTTTACAATTTGCAAAGTTGTGGTCCTGTTGTTTTTCGGGGTGCCAGACTGGGCACCCCTCTTCCCATTTCCCGAATGTGATAAGGATTGACCTTCTTTATCAAATTTTGATCAGCATTGACTAGCCCAATGAAATCCTTTCTTACACTTAGGACATAATTTGGTAGGGGGTTTTCCTTCTTTTCCAGATTCGTGTGGACAATTTTGCAAAACGTGCCCTTCCTTTCCACACCCATAACAAGTAACTGTTACTTTGTTAACTGTTGTGCTAGGGTTGTTGCTAACATAACAGTCTTGAAATGTTCAGTACCAATATAAGTACAAACCTTAATATAATTGGTCAGTGTTGGTGATTTCATGCTGCTCCAGAGGGGCTCTAGGACCCTGCGGCAATCCGCATTAGCATTTTCAACTGCAAGCTGTTTTAGCAGAGCCTCGGTCGCTTCTGCAACATCTACCAGTCATTCTATAGCTTGTTGTAATCTATCAATAAACTGAATAAAAGGTTCTTGAGGTCCCCGTCGTATTGCAGAGAAAGACCGATCAGCCTTTCTTGTATCTGGCATTTTACGAAATGCCTTAAGTGCTAATTTAGCAACCAATTGTGACAATTCTTTAGTAAAATGAGCCTGAACATCTGCAGAAGCAAATTGTCCTTCACCTAATAGCTGATCAGGATTTATGACATTTCCCCCTTGCATTAATGAAGTAACCTGTGCCAAACACAAATCCTTATATAACAGAGGTTGAGAGGGGATCACGGCTCCCTCACTCGTAACCTCTCCGTGCCAGGGCCAGGTTGTGCAAGCCCCGTGCTGGTGGCAGAAACCATGCTCTGCATGCTTTGAGGTCTGGTGGTGAAAAAGCAGTTTATTCAAAGCAGCAAGGGTTTTTATCCCCTCTGTGGGAGGGATTAGGAAGGGGGATGTGATTGGGTACAGGCTCGGGGGGAAGGGAGTGGTTTGGAGAGTCAGCTAACCAACAGGGAAACAGGGGGATAGAACTCCAATAGAAAACCAGGGATTGGGGAGAGACAGGTGAGAAGACCAATGGGGTTACAACAGGGGCAGGGACTGACTCAGTGAGGAAGACAGCATGGCGCTGTACAGGGAGACCACATGGGTGAGGAAAACAACAGAGCTTTAAGGGAAACCCGTACAATAAAAACACAAATAAACTGTGTTTTCAGTTTGCCGAATTCTAGAGCTGTTGTTGTGGTGGTTCCTTTTCTAAAGGCGTTCTTTCCATGATTCATATTTTGCACATTCTCCCACACTTATATTCCACTGACCACACAGTATATTGACTAGAAGTAAGAATAAGTTTGAAAATAAATTTTCCAATCATGTGGTACTAATAAGTACGCCTCAGAGATTGCTTCCAACAAATTTTCCATGTATGCTGACTGCAAACCATTATCAGTAACAGTATGCTGCAATTCCTTAATTAAATCATAAGTGATATTTTCAAGCCGAGGTGCCTGCCCCAGTGTAACAATGACTGGCATGGCACATAGCACATCCTCGTGTCTATTATTGATAATATGTCGCAAGGATATTTGTACTTGTGATATATAAATAATCGTGATTCGTGAAACAAATGGGTGATTACATCAAAATAAAACAAACTGATTGTAAAACTTAATTACACCCCCATAAAGAAATAAAACAGATCCTTACAAGGTCAAGAGGCCTAAACCCTCCTTACTATCCTAAGAATGAAATATAGTAGAACTTTAAATCTTTAGGCGCCTGTTCATCCAAGAATACATGAATTATGACTGGTTGTAGAGATAACCCTTTTAGCTTTAGCTGTAAGAAAACCCATATATTAAATACTTAGCAAAACCCTATAGAATGTATATGTATATGATATAATTAATATGCATGAAGTAGCTAAGATAAATACTAAATGTACCCTGTAGTAAGGGTGTACAGATTTGGGAAACTGGTCCCATTTCTGTCACCCAGTCGGTTGCTTGTTTTTACCATATAATAAACTATTATTCGAAACTTATAGAAACTTGAGACTTTGTTTATCACAATTGGTGACTTTCCCAACATGATGTTCTCTGAGCCCTGCTGGGTTAATTAGTACTCGAAACAGGGGGGTCCCCACTGAATTCAGCGGCCCGTTTTGGGTCTAATTTTCCACAGGACTGGAGTAACACGTTATATGGTTATATGGTAAAAGCAAGGATTGCTCCCGGATTGCTGCAGCAAAAAGGGCCCGTAATTCTCGTGCACGAAGACCCAGGGAAGAACAACGGACTGTGAGTATTCCCTGGTTGGGCGGGTAAGAGGTTGGAGTGGATGAGTGGATGAGACGCAGCTTTGCTGCGAAGCGATTGCAGTAACCCTGTCTCTGTGCGAACGGAACAGTCAGTGACCGGGCGAAGTGAGAGAATTGGTGATTGGACCTTCTGGGGTCGGTGGAAAAGTCTTAAGGAGAGACCTTTGTGTCAGTGGGGAGAGTTTAGAAGGGATCCCAGAGAGTCGGTGGAGAGATTCTAGAAGGGACCTCGGAAAACTATGGGGCAAGGATTCAGTAAGAATGGTAGCCTCAAGGGAAAAGGGAGCAAGCAGGCGTTGCCCAAGCAGGCATTGCTGGATATTACCCCTACCAGTCCTTTGGGGGTAATGATATCAAATTGGGAAGATATTGAGAATATTAGTAAGTTAACCCAAGAAAGACTAAAGAAACATTTACAGCAATATTTAGGCATTAGTCCTGATACACCAGCTGGCCTAATATTGTTGAAAGTCCACTTTATAAATTATGCCTGTAGTGATATTAAAAGAGAACTAAAGGAATTAGATGGATGGGAGAAAGGGGAGCTCAAAGACTTACTGAGAGAAGCCCAAAAAGTATATATAAGCAGACCCCAACAAATTGTTTCAAGAGTCCAGGCAAGAAAATGTTTTTATTGTAAAAGAAAAGGTCATCTAAAAAGAAATTGTCTGAAAAGACAGAGAGACTTGAAACTATTTGAATAAAATAAATTATAGATTAAAAGTGTCAAGAGCTCTATTTTCCAAGAATTACACACTGTAACCAGTTCTTGACAAAACTGAATTGAAACCTCAAGGTGAAAAATATAAATTCATAGTAAAGACTGAATCTAATCGAAAAGATATAACCAAAGTTCCCCAAAATTATAAAGCCAGTAAAACTACAATCAAAATGATTAGAACAAACAAAAAATTCACAATACCTCTCGAAAAACAAGTTTAAATTTAGCAGTTTATTTCAAGTACTGGAGAGAACGACTATACCTTCCCTTTTGCACTACCAACCCACGCAAAACACGCTGGGATCAGCCCAGCAACCTGTTCGAGCAGTGCCCCAAACCCTGTGATAAACAGACCTCTGTAGGGAGAGCTCACACTGCCAGTGCCCCCCCGCGCTCACCAACGCCAGACCCCTCCTCAGCCCGGTTGCCGGCGGCCTGCCCGTGCTGAGTCATCTACCTTGCCCTGGCACACGAACTGGGGGCACTGTGTGCCATCGCAGAGTCGGCGTCCCCTCCCGACACACACCCGGGAGACACTGCAGAGTGAACTGTCAGCTTCGGTTCTTGGCTGCTGCTTCTCTGTCTTCCCCGAGCGGGAGGAGGGGGGAAGGGGGGAAACTGAAGAGGTGTCCTGCAGGAGCAGGATGAGAGAGTCTATAACTTTAATTTTGGTGACTTGAGAAGAGGAAAGTTATTTCTGTAATATATTTTGTCCTTTAGAACAACAAACACCAGGTCCTAAAAGTATGTATATGTATGCAGTTGAATGTCTTCACCCATATTTGCAGCTAAATTTAGAGAAAGTTTTGAACAGTGATAAAGAGAAAGGAGGAGGAAGAGAGAAAGTGATTGATTTATGCTGTGTTGGAAGCCCTGCTGTAGTAGGTCTGTGGTTGTGTTTGTCAATGTAGTAAGAGAAAGCATGTGAGTTTTTTACTGTTAAAAATTTGATTTTAGAGGAGCTGGTATGTGTTCGCAAGTGATAAAATAGATTCTTTTGCTTACCTGTGTCTCAAGTTTAGCACTTTTAGAGATCTTCACCCATTAAACAAAATAACATGAGAAAGGGGGGGCTGTAGTGAAATAAGAAGGGGAAATAAGAAGGGGAGCCACTGTTTTACTCTTGTTATGGGTTGGACATTAACTGTTTATAAAGAAGTTCATTTCAGCAGACAGACCTGGGAACCAAGCAAAGACACCAAAACTTGGACTGGAGGTGGTATGGATGGAAAAGATTTTTGTGCAAAAATGAACAAATACCAATCTCCAAAAAGTGATGCATATACAAAATTGAAGTGCAATTTTGAATAATACTGTCAGAACACTAGATAATACCATGACTATTATATTTGTCTTTTGTTATCTTCTGATTTGTAAATATTCTGTCCTGGCAGTTTAACAACCTTTTATACTTCCTGATTACTACAGTTATCCTGGGGAAAGGGAGCAGGGAGAGAATTTATTAACCCCTTTGTACCCGGGGGTGGGGGAAAGGGGGGCTAGACCGAATCCTGAGGGGCTGTGCTGAATCCTAAAAGGCTGTAAATAGCCCCAAGATCCCCAATACAAAAAGGCTAAAAGAACAAAAATCAGGAAGCATAATTCTAATCAATACAAGAGCTGTATTTTAAGTATTAATCAAACTTTAGTACCCACTGCTGTAAGTTTTGTGTCGATAAGGCGAACCATGGGTCAAACAGAAAAAGCTCATTTCTTGAAACCTTTAAAATACAAATCAGGAAAGCAATTTGAAATCCATAGATTCTTATACATGCCAAACTCACCAGTTTGTTTACTGGGAAGAGACTTACTAGAACCATTGAGAGCTGAAATTAAATTTGAACAGAACAAAATAAAATTCAAAGTAAAAAGGAACAATTGATTGAGATTTTAAATATTGCCCTAATAGAGACTCAAAGTTCAAGTAGCATACACGAAGAAGTAACGGATCAAAGTATGAGCTTCGAAAACTTCAAGAAGAGCAAAACTAACATTGTCAATTGAAGTAAAAGTTAAATTAGGGGCACAGCCAATAAAGATTAAACAATATCCCCTAAAATAGAGAATCAGGAAAGGATTCAACACAATATAGAAAAGTTTATTAAACATGAGTTATTAAAAAATATATAAATCAAAATATAATACTGCCATCTTACCAGTAAAGGAACCTGATGGGAAGTATAAAATAGTGCAAGATCTTAGAGCAATAAATAGATGGTTGGGGGCTTGCACCCCATAGTGGCAGATCCATGTACACTGCTGACTAAATTGACACCAGAGCTAAAATAGTTTGCTGTCCTGGATCTGGAGGATGCTTTCTTCTGCCTGCCCTGGAGCCCTGAAAGTTAATCACTGTTCGCTTTTGAATGAGAAAATCCTCGCACGACAAAGAAAATCCCAAATAATATGTATTGAATGAACTGTTAACATACTAAACTGTCTCAGATTGGTTGGGTACTAAGAGCTGTGTAGCAGGTCTCCTACCTCAATTGCAAAGTTGTTGCAGGACAACAAACCCTAAAAACAGCAAGAAAGAAGCTGTCTGCCGGACTCCTCAGCCACAGAAGGAAGAGCTCCAAACATTGCTCGGAGGGACCGAATAATGTCGTTTGTAGATCTACAGTTATGGACTTCTGGTGGAGCCCCTGTGTGAACTCATAAGAGTGAGTCCAACATACTCACTTGGAGTAAAGAAACTGATAAAGCTTTTCATAAACTAAAACAAAACTGATGAGGACTCCAGTCCTTGATTTAAATCATTGCCTTTCACCTCAGCGCTTTCTGAAATACCAAACCACACTGATTGACCAAAATAATCAATCCAGCTTTTTCTTCAAGAAACCACCAAAAATACAGTTGCACATGACTGCTTAGAGACAATAAGAGCAACGTACTCAAGCTGACCAGACTTGAAAAAAGAACCCCTGAAAGATGCTAAAGACTTCCGGTTCACAGAAAAAATTTTGTCTAGAAAAGAGGATGTAAAGTTAGATATGCAATAACCACGATAAATGAAGTAATAAAGGCAAGAGCCCTCCTTGTCAATACCTTAACTCGAAAAAAACAGATTATAACACTTCAGTTGCCAGAAAAGTTGCTATTATGCATTGAAAGGTTCACCAAAAAAGAGTGTTACTGACCTTGAAAGAAGAAATGCCATGAATGATCGGAGGCAAAAAGGGCAGTAAAAGCAGAAGAAAGCAAAATCCAATATTTGATCCCTGACGGTAAAATTCAAATTCAGTAGTCAAAGACAGAGCCTAGATACTCTAAAGAAGACTGAAAGTTAATCCAGAATTTAAGAGGAAAAATAGAAGAAAAACAAATGAGCCAAGACACCACAGGGTAAGTTAGTAATATCCTCTTCTATTTTATGAACACTTATCATAACAGAACACAAGAAAACACATTAGGAGCAGAAGCTCTGTACAAATATCTAAGCCAAAATATAGTAACACAAAATCTCTATACCACTGTGAGACAGGAGATGCATAGTAAAATTCAACTAAGACAAATAGAAAAATAATTATCCAAGACAGAAATAGAAAACCGATTTTTAGAACTACCCAGAAAAAGGGGGGTATAGATATTTGCTTGTTCTCACTGACACTTTTTCAGGTTGACCTGAGGCGTATCCTTGTCAAACTAATGTAGCCAGAAACATGATAAAAGTACTATTAAAAATTATATTGTACATTTATAAAAACAACTTAAAAATGTTAAAGAGCTAATCCTCGAAACAAGCTTGTAACCTCGAGAGGCCAATTCATAATGTTGTACCTAGAGATTATATATGTAAGACCTTTTACAGGTGAACCCCTGGAGCCACAGTGAAAAATCTATATCAAGTGATGCTAATTACACAAACTGCAATCAAAATTAAAAAAAAGGCAACTTCCTTAAATACATTACACCAAAGTCAAGAAAACGCCAAGATCTGTGTAGACAACATCACCAACAGAAAATTTAAAATAAAATTGAGACATAAACCGATGAATGGAAACTTAAAGACATTTTTGAAACTTTTGACCATAAGATGATTAGAAAGTTGGAGAACCAAGAGGTGGTCAGTAGAACTCACCCTTCAACAGCCCCATCTGGCTTGTATGTAAATCTGATGGAGAATGGAGATTGACTGTGGACTATCGTGCCTTGAATGAAGTCACGCTGCCATTGAGTGCCACCGTTCCAGACATGTTGGAGCTCCAGTATGAGCTGCAGTCCAAGACAGTGAAGTGATACACCACTATTGACATTGCAAATGCATTCTTCTCCATTCTCTTAGCAGCAGAGTGCAGGCCACAGTTTGCTTTCACATGGAGGGGGGTTCAGTACACCTGGAATCAACTGCCCCAGGGGTGGAAACACAGTCCCACCATTTGCCATGGACTGATTTAGCACCAGAACATATACAGTGCATTGATGACATTACTGTATGGGGGGACACAGCAGAGGAAGTTTTTGAGAAAGGAGAGGAAATCATCCAGATTCTCCCCAAAGCCGGTTTCGCCATCAAGAAGAGTAAGGTCAAGGGACCTGCCGAAGAGATCCAGTTCCTAGGGGTGAAATGGCAAGATAGATGATGCCAGATTCCAACAGACATCATCAACAAGATTGTAGCAATGGTTCCGTCGACCAAGAAGGAGACACAAGCTTTTCTGGAGGTCATAGGCTTTTGGAGAATGCACATCCCAGAATACAGTCAAATAGGTGAGCCCTCTTTACTTTGTGACCCGAAAAAAGAATAACTTTCAATGGGGTCCTGAACAGCAGCAAGTTTTTAAGCAGATAAAGCAAGAGATTGCACATGCCGTAGCTCTTGGGTCAGTCCGGACAGGACCAGATGTAAAGAATGTACTTTATTCTGCGGTTGGAGATAAAGGTGCCTCCTGGAGCCTCTGGCAAAAGGTGCCTGGTGAGACACGAGGGCAACCACTTGGTTTCTAGAGCCGAAGCTACAGAGGATCTGAAGCCAACTACACCTCTATGGAGAAGGAAATTCTAGCAGCATATGAAGGCATACAAGAAGCCTCAGAGGTGATTGGCACTGAAGCACAGCTCTTCCTAGCACCCTGATTACCAGTGCTGAGCTGGATGTTCAAGGGAAAGGTGCCCTCTAATGTACCATGCCACCGATGCTACGTGGAGTAAGTGGATTGCTTTGATTACACAGTGTGTTCGAATTGGAAACTCGAATTGCCCTGGAATTTTAGAGATCATAACAAATTGGCCTGAAGGTGGAAACTTCAGTTTAGCAGATGAGGAGGAAGAGGAGCAAGTGAATCGAGTTGAAGAAGCTCCACCATACAATGAACTACCAAAGGAAGAAACATTTTATACCCTTTTCACGGATGGTTCTTGCCGTATTGTAGGGATGAGTGGCGGAAGCTACCGAAGGAAAAGGCGAATCGAGTCAGTTCGCAGAACTCAAAACCATCCAATTGGTCCTAGACATTGCTGAACGAGAAAAATGACCAAGGCTTTACCTTTACACCGATTCATGGATGATAGTCAATGCTCTATGGGGATGCCTAGAACGGTGGAAAAAGATGAATTGGAGGCGTAGAGAAAAACCCATCTGGGCTGCTGACTTGTGGCAAGACATCACTGCTAGAGTTGAGAAACTGAATGTGAGACTCTGCCATGTAGATGCCCATGTGCCCAAGAGTCAAGTTAATGAGGAACATGATAATAACAGACAGGCAGACCGAGTTGCACAGGTCAAGTTGTCACAAGTAGACCTAGACTGGCAGTATAAGGGAGAATTGTTCCTCGCTCGATGGGCCCATGATTCTTCAGGCCATCAGGGCTGAGATGCCACCTATAGATGGGCACGAGACCAAGGAGTGGATTTAACCATGGGTACTATTTCTCAGGTTATCCATGATTGTGAAACCTGTGCCGCTATTAAACAAGCAAAAAGATTGAAGTCTCAGTGGTATGGTGGACATTGGGACAAGTATAAATATGGGGAGGCGTGGGAGGTTGATTACATCATGTTGCCACAGACCCGCCAAGGTAAACACTATGTGCTTACCATGGTGGAAGTAACCACTGGATGGGTAGAGACTTATTCAGTTCCCCATGCAGTGTCCCAGAATACCATTCTGGGCCTTGACAAACAAGTACTGTGGTGACATGGCACTCCAAAATGCATTGAGTCGGATAATGGGACTCATTTCAAAGATGATTTAGTTACTACTTGGGCAAGGGAACATGGTATTGAATGGGTATATCACATTCCATATCATGCACCAGCTGTTGGGAAGGTTGAAAGCTGTAATAGACTGTTAAAAACTATTCTGAAAGCGCTAGGTGGGGGAACTTTCAAGAATTGGGATCAAAACCTAGCAAAGGCCACATGGTTAGTTAACCCTAGGGGTTCTGTCAATCGAGTTGGCCCTGCCCAAGCAGAATCCTTCCACATTGTAGATGGAGACAAAGTTCCAGCGATTCACTTGAGAGGTATGCTAGGTAAAGTTGTTTGGGTTGCCCCTGCCACGAGCCAAGACAAACCCATTCGTGGGATTGTCTTCGCTCAAGGGTCAGGATATACCTGGTGGGTAATGAAGGAGGATGGAGAGATCCAGTGTGTGCCTCAAGGAAATTTAACCTTGCAGAAAAATTAATTGTGTGTTCTGAGTTGTGTTTTGCAGGAGGCCAGTCACCAGATGAGAAAGACCTGAACTAAGCTGATGCCGGTATCTGATGATGAGACAGCCCAGAACAGTGAACCAGCCCTAAAATCAGAACTGTGATTGTGACCGAGGAGGTCAAAGATCCAAACTGAACTGATGTTGGTGTTGATCTTCAATGACAGGACAACTGCTCCGAAAGACAAAACAAGGACTATATAAGCACGGGACGGGATATAGGCAAACATGAGATACAGGTGTTACTTAAAGAAATAGTATGGAATAAGGGGTAGAGAATGTATAGTATTCCATCCTATTCCTTTACATAATCAAACATATAAATATGAGGGGAGGAGAGATTGAGTCCTTCTCTTTCAGTGGACTTGAAGAAAGCAGCTCCCTGGGGCTCCTCCAGCTGTGGGGGATGCTGGGCCTGTGGTTTGTCAAAAGGCTGCTGCCTTCTTTCCGAGTTTGGAGGGAGATGTTGTGATTGTGGAGTTGACTGAGACGTTTCTGTTCTCTCAAGGAAAGTACTGAGATTTCATTTGTTAGTTCTTTATTAGTTGGTATATCTGGTTTTTTTTTTTTCTTTTTCTGTTTTCGAGTGTTGGGGGTTTCTTTCTTATGTGTATATAGTCTTTGTAATTGTATATAAATGTAATATAAGTGTAAATATATTTATATATTGCTTTAGCTCTCTTATTTCAGTTCTCTTGTTTTTTTCCTCTTTTCCCTTGTTTTTTTTTGGGGGGAAGCTTTTGCTGTGGCATTGGGGACTTGTCAGGGAGCCAGCTCCAAACCGCCACAGCCAAGTAATAATGTCATCGGGCAACACATTGTGCTGCTCCTTTTGCACCTGCTGCAATTTCTGACCGACTTTGTGCCAATCTTGGATCTCGTAGGGGTTTATGTTACAGGAAGAGTGCCACAAGGCATTCTGGGGATTGTAGTCTTTGGTACTTTGCACATGCTCAATAGAGTGTTCAAATGTGAGTGGATGAGAAGGTTACATGTCACAGTTTGAACTGTCTATATAAGCTCTTGTTGTTCTTAATAAATTGGATTCGGACACATGCACTCACATGTGACTGGATCTGTGCCCACAAGTGCTACATCATAGGATCCAGTCTCTGGATACCATAGACAATTATGTCAGATCCATAACAGAAGATGAGTCACTTTCTGGGGATTAATGTGATAGCCTTGCTCTTTAACAATACACATCAGCATTTCATGATGTAATTGCTGAGATTTTGTAGCGTTATGCCCCATGACTACCCCAGTCGCTGTCCTCTCACCTGATATCTTCGCAACTTGAAACAGAGGGGACTGGATGTGTCTTGAAGTGCCTCCCGTTTGGCTCACTGGGGTGTGCTGTGCGGAGAGCTTTCAAGCGAGTCCCTTCTTTGGACACCATTTGTCACAGTGCATGAGACGGACACAGCAAGCTGGATGTTGAATCGGTTTATTAGATAAAGAAATCATGCTTACAAGTTCTCAATACACTTTGATCCTATACATTGACAGATTTACAGTTTTGTTTTTCCACATAACTAAAAATAACTAAAGTCCATCTGGAGATCCTAAAATATTGTTTTGTCTCTGGTTGCCTATGTCGTTCCTGTTTATCTGCACACACAGCATTCCATCCTCTGGGTCAGAACATGGTCAGAAACATCTTGTCCAAGTTTTCCAGCATGTTTGTATCACATTTTTAGGTTAGCCAATGTCTACAGACTTCCAAACCAAATCAGGGAGGAATCTCTTTCACAAGTTGTAGTAATTAGAGAGGAGACAGGGATATTCCAAACGGTGCTTGCAAAATGCTGCCAAACTGCTGGGACAGAATATGTGCAAATATAAATATTGCAAACTCCAAAACAATCAGTGTAGCAAGAAAATATGAGTTTTCTATTCTGCTGCCGAATCACCTCCTTATGGGACACCTGCAAAAGGAGAAAACTCAGTCCCACTTGGACCTGTTAGAAAGAGGTAGTGATCTAAATTACAGTAACAATAAAAGAAGCCTAAAAGCAGCAAAGTACAGAAAATAACAAAATACAAATGCAATAGTCAATGCACTGTCTGGTGTCTTGACAGTATTATTCAGATCGGAGTCTGATTCTTCTGTTAGAAGTGCCTTTGGAAGGTTGATAACTTGTTCTACAATAGTTCTTAACCATGACATAAGCTTTCCCAAAAATTGGTCTTTCTTGTTTACTTACTCCTAACCTGAACATCTCAGGAATTCTTGTTACAGTCCAAAACATTTTCTCTTGATGTGTCAGATGATAAGACCTCTTGTCTTGCTGTATCTCACTTGCAGTTGTTAAGGTATGTTCTGCTATTCGTTTACTTCTGCACGAAGTTGTTTTGATCCATTTTACTTTGAGTCTGGGTTTTCTAGTGGCACATCTTCCAAATCTGTCTTCCGGAATAGACTTTCTGCAAACAGTCACATTCTAATACATTGTTAGTTCACATTGAGGACAAAACCGGAGTTTTGTTGCCTCCAATATAATCATCATCATCATCATGGCTAGGCTTCGCGAACGAAGATTTGGGAAGGGCTCTACCCACATTTGCTACAGGCGCACTGGTGGCTAAAGAGGCCAATGCAAGATAGATAAGATCGGTTGCAAAAAGCACAGCAGAAAGACTCCTTGGATGGTATCAGCAGGATACGATTCTTTCTGCGTTGTCTTTTCGATGGTGATCCTGTGTGCGTTCTCAAAGGAAGCAGCTGCATTATGGATTGTGTGACTCCAGGTCTCCCGATTGGAGGTCAGGGTAGACCAACAATGAAGATCAATGTGGCCAAGGCTGAGATGTTGCTTCAGGGAGTCCTTGTGTCTTCTCTTTGGGGCTCCTCTCTTGCAGCAGCCGGTGGCAAGTTCACCATAGAGCACAGTCTTGGGGAGGCAGTAGTCCTTCATCCTTGAGACATGCCCTGCCCAACGCAGTTGTGTTCTCAGTAACATGGCCTCAATACTCGTCACTGCTGCCTGTTCTAGAACAGATGTGTAAGTTACATAATCTGACCGGTGAATGTTTAGGATTGTACAGAGACAGCGTTGATGGAAGTGTTCTAGGAGTTGCAGGTGGTGGCGGTAAATGACCCATGATTTGGACCCATGTAAGAGAGTAGACAACACTGATCTTTGTACTTTTCTTCAGGTATTTATTTCGCCAGACTCTTTTATGGAGTCTTCCGAAAGCTCTATATGCCTTTGCTAACCTGTTGTCTATCTCTCCGTCAATCTTAGCATCTGAGGAGATGAGGTTACCTAGGTAATTAAACTGCTGGACTGTTTTGAGCTCTGATTCGTCAATGGTGATATGGGGATGATGGGAGACTTCCTGAGGTGCAGGTTGATAGAAAATTTCTGTCTTCTTCAAGCTGACTTCCAGCCCAAAGAGCTCAGCAGCCTCAGCAAAACAAGATGTTAAATGCTGCATCTCACTCCATGAGGATCAGCACGGCCAAGTCAGATATGGCAATGCACTTTCTGAGCCCTTTCTAATAAACAATGGTGTGAAACAAGGCTGCGTTCTTGCTCCAACCCTATTCACAGTCTTTTTCAGCATGATGCTCCAAAGGGTCACGGCAGACCTCGATGATCAGGACGGTATCTACATCCGATACCATACTGATGGAAGCCTATTCAACCTAAGGTGACTGAAGGCCCACACTAAGACCTTAAACCATCTTGTCTGGGAGCTGCTTTATGCTGATGACGCCACCCTTGTTGCACACACAGAAGCAGCTCTACAGTGTTTAACATCCTGCTTTGCAGATGCTGTTGAGCTCTTTGGGCTGGAAGTCAGCTTAAAGAAGACAGAAGTTCTCTATCAACCAGCACCTCAGGAAGTCTTCCTTCGTCCCCATATCACCATTGGTGATTCAGAGTTCAAATCAGTTCAGCAGTTTAATTATCTAGGGTAGCCTCATCTCCTCAGATGGTAAGATTGACGGAGAGATAGACAGCAGGTTAGCAAAGGCATATAGTGCTTTCGGAAAGCTCCATAGAAGAGTGTGGCGAAACAAACACCTGAAGAAAATTACTAAGATCAGTGTTTACAGAGCCATAGTGTTGTCTACTCTCTTATACGGATCTGAATCTTGGGTCATCTACCGCCACCACCTGTGTCTCCTAGAACGCTTCCATCAATGCTGTCTCTGCACAGTCCTAAACATCCACTGGTCAGATTATGTGACCAATACATCTGTTCTAGAACAAGCAGCAGTCACAAGTATTGAGGTCTAGTTAATGAGAACACAGCTGCGTTGGGCAGGGCACGTCTCAAGGATGAAGAACCACTACCTCCCTAAGATCATGCTTTATGGTGAACTTGCCACCGGCTGCCCCAAGACAGGAGCCCCAAAGAGAAGATACAAGGACTCTCTGAAGCAACATCTCAGCCTTGGTCATATTGATCAACATAACTGGTCTACTCTGGCCTCCAGTTGGGAGGTCTGGAGACACACCATCTATAACGCTGCTGATGTTTTTGAGAAAGCACGCAGGATCACCCTTGAGGAGAAAAGACAACGCAGAAAGAATCATGTCTTGCAGAATATACCACCTAAGGAGTCTTTCTGCTGCGCCTTTTGCAACTGGACGTGTCTATCTCATATTGGTCTTTTTAGCCACCAGCGTGCTTGTAACAAATGTGGATAGAGTCCTTCCCAAATCTTCGTTCACGAAGCCTTACCATGATGATGATCAAAAGCCTTTGTAAGATCAACAAAGGTTACATAGAGATCTTTGTTCTGTTCCCTATGCTTCTCTTGCAGTTGTCTGAGAACAAATACCATGTCTGTGGTACTCCTGTTGGCTCTGAAACCACATTGGTTTCAGGAAGAAGTTCTTCTGCTATAGCAGGTATTAGTCTGTTCAAAAGTATTCTTGCCAGGATCTTGCCAGCAACAGAGAGCAGAGTAATACACCAGTATTTAGAGCAGTCAGATTTATCTCCCTTCTTCTTATACAAGGTGATGATGACTGCATCACAAAGGTCTGATGGTAGTTCGTCTAGTTCCCAACAATGCACCACAAACTCGTGAAATTTAGCATGGAGTGCTTGGCCCCCGTGCTTCCAGACTTCAGGTGGAATTCCATCAACCCCAGCTGCCTTGCCAATTTTCACCTGCTGTATGGTCTTAAGAGTTTCTCCCATAGTAGGGGCAATATCCAAGTCATTCTTCACCGGTTGTTGTGTGATGTACTGAATTGTTGACTCTCGGACTACACGGTTAGTACTGAAAAGAGTCTGAAAGTGTTCAGACCAATGATTCAGAATGGAGGTTTTATCTGTGAGAAGCATTTGACCATCTGCGCTGAGTAGAGGGCTTTGGACCTGGTAAGTAGGCCCGTATGCTGTTTTCAGGGCCTCATAGAATCCTTTGTGATCACCCGTATCTGCACATAATTGAGTTTTTTCAGTTAGATAAATCCACCACTTGTTCTGGATGTCACAGAGTTTCTGTTGGAGTTTGCTGCATGCAAGACAAAAGGTTGCTTTTCCTACATGGCAAGATGGCTGAGAAAAGTGTGCTTGGTGGGCGGTTCTCTTCTTCCTCAACAATTCCTGGATCTCTTGATTGTTTTCATCAAACCAGTCCTTGTTCTTCTTGAAGGAGAACCCTAAGGATTCTTCACAGGACTGCAGGATGCTGTTTTGAATATGTTGCCAAAGTGATTCAGGAGAGGGATCTATGGAATGATCCTCGAGCCTAGTTTGAAGGTTTGCCTGAAAGCTGTCTGTCACTTTAGTTGATGGAACATCATTAACTTGGAGTCTCCTCCTTGGAATACTGCCCCCTTTAGGTTTGAACTTAAGGTTGAAGTTAAGTTTACAGTGCACAAGTCAATGGTGTGTTTGGCATTCTGCACTAGGCATCATACGGGTATAGTGAACATTGCAAATATCTCTCTGTCGCACCAGGATGTAATCAATGAGGTGCCAATGCTTGGATCTAGGATGCATCCAGGTTGTCTTCAGTCTATTTTTCTGCTGAAAGATAGTGTTTGTGATGTTGAGCTGCTGCTCCGCACAAAACTGTAGCAGAAGGCGACCATTATCATTGCAGCTTCCAACACCATGCTTGCCTAATACTACTTTCCAGGTTTGAAAGTTCTTTCCTACTGTGCAAGTTTCGAGCTGGCTTCCCATCAAGTCCCCAAAACCCAACAACAAGGACCTGCTTCCCAGAGAGGGAAGAAAAAAAAACGACCTAAGTAACCAAAGTTATAGTAAAAAAAATATATATATATTTTTCATATGAGACAGATATATACAATGAGAATACTATACACCACAATAGAAATCCTAAATAGCTCCCCAAAAGGGGAGAGGGGAAGGGAGAAGGGAAAAGGACAAAAAGGGACTAAGACCAAACAAGTCTACACAATCTAAAACTCAGTAACCAGTCAACTGAAGGTAAATTAGCATAATCTCACCACTTCCCTTTGAACAAGCAGGATGGCTAGACATGGTCCAGCACTCTCCCCTCACGCGTGGCAGACAACAGCAGTCGCTGTAGACCTCAGCTCCAGATAAGCCAGACCGAGACAGGGACCCACCGTTCTCGAACCTCGCTGGAAAGGAAGAGAGCGAGGTCCCTCCTGCTGGTTTTATTTATACCTCCAGTTACGTAAAGGAATAGCATGGAATACTTCCGTGATCACCTTCCTAGTTCCTTCCTGGTTACAAGTTGGTCTCCAGGAAGGCCTAGAGTGAAACCATCACACCTACTCTGGCATTGAAATCACCAAGGATAATGATCTTATCATATGTAGGAACCTTTTGGGTAAGGCGGCGCAGGTCGATGTAAAATTTATCTTTTTTGGCAGGGTCAGCTTGGAGAGTTGGGGCATATATACTAAAGATGACAACGTGTTGCTTGTTGTGTAGTGAAAGGCGCAGAGAGATAATGTGATCAGAATGACCTGTTGGCAGATTTTCGAGTTCAGGAACAAAAGAGTTTTTAATCATGAAGCCAACTCCTGAAAGATGTCTTTCGGTTCTGGGTTTACCTGACCAAAAGAGTGTGTAACCGGCACCGTGTTCTCTAAGGTTGCATTCCTTGTGGAGACGAACTTCACTGAGAGCAGCAATGTCTATGTTGAGACGTGATAGTTTGTGGGCAATTAGTGCAGAGTGACGCTCAGGACGTCCACTATCTGCAGTATCAAGCATGGTTCTGATGTTCCAGCATGCAAGAGTCAATTTGGGTACACCTTTGAAGGTAGGTGTGTGCCTTTGTCTCTTGATCTTTGTGTGACCGCATTAGAAGAAGATGCCCATTGGTCGTGGTTAACCAACCGGGTGAAGGGTGGAGATGAACTTTGGTTAGGTCACCTTTTCTAGGCCCCCCTCCGAGTGGAGCAAGCAGTGCTGTCCTTGAAAAAGGCTGCTTGGTCACTCAGGATGCTGCTGAAAGAGACTGTCATCTCCAGTCAGTCTCTAACGACCAATATCCTGAACTGCCTGCATTCAGGGTTGGGTCTGCGGCTTCCAGTGCACCTTTCACCTGCTGTTTCGACCCTCGCCCATCGCTACAGGGCTTTACAAATGTGGGTATAACCTTCGAGCCTGCACAGTGGATTTTTTAGGTGAGATGCAGTATGCGCGGAACTGAAACCACTCTTTAATCCTAAGGTTCATCTGCCAGGGTCGAGTGAGTTTGGACGGTGGCAGCGAGGTCCTCAGGATGTAGGTTTAATTAGAATATCCTTCTCTTAGATGGATGGCCTTACAGGGTTAAGTGAGCTCCATCTGCCTGGGTTTGGAATTAGAGTTGTCCTTCTCCTAGGATGACTGCCAGGTTTTATCTGACCCTTCGGTTTTGACCTGTCTGGCATGGGAGACCCTACCGAAGGCATGTACCATCGCCAGCAGAGCTCACGACCGCATAGGGGTACACAGATTTCTTTCCCACTAAAACGGTTATGGCAAGCCTTTCACTCCCTACTTTTCTGCTATCCATCTATACTGAATCCCAGGGGAATACCCAGGAACACGCCTTTGTCCTGACCACCCTTTCAGGACGCAATAAATAAATCCAAAACAAATCGAACCTGGGCAGTAGCCGCAGGTGAGCCAAAAACAAACCGTTCTGGCTCCCGCATCCACCCAGGGCGCAGGTATCTACCATGGCCCCAGCCCAGTCAAAACCCTCCAACCCCCCAGAAGAACCCACTATCCACCCTGACCTTATCCTCCCCCCACCATGTTACCACAGATCTTCCCTCGCACTGCTCACCTGTGACACTCCATACAGGGCTGCCCTGCCCGCTCTCCCGCCGGTCTGAGGACGCCCACGGCCCGACACCCTTCCCCTCCCCTAAATTGGACTGGCAAACCTCTGTGCACTCCGAAATTCTTCCTCTCCTCTCCCACAAGGGCGCAATCCCTGTTGGCGGCCGTGCCGCGCGCCCGGCAGCCCCCTGCCTCCAATATAGTAGTGAACAAGCAAACTTCCTTCACTCCCTTCCCCCCCCCCCCAGCCAGTCCATCGAGAGGGGGAAAGGAGGGGCTGCAGCGGTGCCCAGCCTCCAGTACCCCCCCGCAGTTCCCCACAGGGGCGGGGTGAGGGCCAGTCCCGGACGAGCTTCTCTCCAGAGCTCCCCTTTTCCCTGTTATAAAAGTATCTTTCCCTGGTTTTGGGTCTCTGCACTCTGTTGCTATGGCAACAACAACGGCGAACCGAAAGCCCGAGCAGGCAGGGCGGCACGGGCCGCTAGCCCGGGAGCGGGGGCAGGGGAGGTCCAGGGCCAGACCGTTCCTGACGCTTCCCTCTCCGAGACAGAGGTTGATATTCCATTTTGAGGGTTTCTCCATTTACAAGCAACCGTAAACCTTCCCAGGTTCTTGGGCAGGACTCTGAGCAGCAGTCGGAGAGTTCCCAAGACTTTCGTGAGCCACCGGACTTAGTCGGTGACTCCGCCCATTCCGGCTCTACCCACGGCGGCTTCGGGGGTCCAGAGCCAGGCTCTCCAAAGCTGTTTTGCGCTGCCCCTCCCCCCCCCCCCCCCGGGGTGGCAAATCCAAATGAGCCTGCAGCAGCTCCTGGCACGGTGAAAAACAAGGGTGGCGGGGGCGGGGGTTGGAAGTGGCTCCCCCCTTTTTGGAATTGCGGAAGTGGAAGCCGTAAAAGCCGCAAGGTTAGAACCGTCCTCGCTTGTAACGGCAGAGAGTGTGGGGGCGGCTCCGGCAACCGTTTTGCGCTCACCGCAGCCACATCCCCGCTCGACGCAGCAGCTCCGCTTGTAACAGCGCCACTTGTAACAGCCATCTCTCCGTCTCAGCTCGCCGCAGGCATCTCCCCTGCAGCTGCGGAGCGGTCACGGGCAGTGGCGGCTCCGCTTGTAACAGCAGAGAGATCCGGCGTGGGGCGGCCAGCCCCCGCTGGTCCCGTCAGTCCCGTGGGGTGGGCCCCGGCTCCCACCACTCCTGCGGCGGCAATGACAGTAGGGGCGACTCTCGTCCCGCCGGTCCAGCGGGAGCAGCGCCTGGAGGCCTCCCCCCTCACATATTCAGAGCGACTAATAGATTTCTGTCCTCGCCGCTCGAGCTTTTGACATAGGTCTGACTAGTGGGGGAAAACCTTTCACGATGTTTCCTTTTATTTCCCTGTATGATCGGCAACTCTATTTCCATAGAAGCTCTCTCTGGCGACCTATACTCCTTTTTCCATTCCTGGTGATGATATCAATGCCGTAATAAAAATGCAGGAGGTCCCGTTGGGATCTCTTTTTCTATGGACTCCACACAACCCATAGTAATAACAACTATTAGGCAGGAAAAAAATGACAGCCAAAAAGTTTAGCGGGACCGACTTCAAGCAAAGGCAGGCTGTACAGGAGAGGTCTTAGAGCATCTTCTTTCTCTTTCGACCATACCAAGCCAATCCAAAAAACCCCTAGCGAATCCAGCAATGGTGCAGTCCACCCCGCAACCCTTCCTTGCCTTACAGAAGCCATGGGGGAGCATCCACAGCCCCCCTTTAACCAAGGACAGGCCAGTCAAACTGCACCCGCCCGGGTGAAACGCCAAGTGAAGAAAAACTTCTGGGACAAACCACTCCAATAAAGTGGAAAACTTCCCACTTTCTCCACCAAAACAGACCCCCCACCCTGGCCAACCTAGCCACTTCTGGGTCACATTTTCCCCCATGGACTGGGGAAAACAACTGACTTTCACAACACCAAAGGGTCCCAAAAAGAAAGTCACACCCCAGTCCTAAATAAGTACTCCCAATTTTCAGAAAAAACCACTTTACAGTTGCTAGCAAAATTAACCAAAAAATGTTGCTCTTTAGCTTACCTCTGTGAGAAGTTCTGAGGAGCTGGGATTCTCAGGATCGGTGTGCAGGGAATTCTCCAAAATATGCCGGCAGAAGAAGAATTTCTCTAAGGATGAAATTTCCTGATCCATAGAAGTCACAGGTACCAGGTTTCCACCTTTTGGGCACCAGCTGATGCCTTGAGATTGCTCGGGAGCAAAAAAAAATACCAGGAAATTTAGTATAGAGATAAGATATAGAGCAGTTTCTTTAATTGAAGGCCTTCAATCACAGGAGTACAGTACGGTGCGTGCACATGTCCAGGGGTTCCACAATTTATGGTATTGTCTGTCCAATCCTGTAGTGTGTAGGTCTTTATATGATAAAGATAAGCAGTCTGCTCTTCGCTGAGGTGGAAATCAAAGAGGATTTATCTAAATCTCACACTCCCTTTTATCCCCTAAAACCATGTGACCTTAGAACCAATGGGGTTGTCTATTTAGGTGCATGCCCCCTTGGGCTTCCCTGCCCCAGTACGTCCCCCTGTACCTTTGGACACGCCTCCTACACAATCCCAGAATTATCCACCCCCAGCACGCCCCTCTGGAAATTGAGTCAGGGGGTCCTAAGACCCATTCTTCCTCATCTTCCTCTTCTTCACGGCACGTACAGTCCTTGGAGCCCCTTCAAGGTTCCGGATTTGAAAGTTGCTATGACTATGATGGTATCTTGTTACTCAAGCCTAGGGTGCAAATGTTCTTAAATAGAATGAAGGCCTGCCTTGAGAGAAGTCTAAACAAGCTAAAGAATTTAGAAAGTTCGATATGAAATGGGGTAATAGGGTTGGGTAAGTGTAAATTACTGTGCTAAAGTGTTACAAATAATACAGATATATAAAAATCTGCATTTACTCCTCAACTACTTCTAAAATCTTCAAAAAGCTAAAAATCAAAAAAATCCAGAAACATCACAGGGAAAGAGGGGATATTAAGATAGCACTTGTTAAATTGGAACCAGAATGTAAGTGGTTTATTTTGTGAAGCCCTGAGAAGTCAGTCTAGCATGCAGGAGGCAGGCAGGGCAGGTCTGAAGGTTCATGGTACTTAAAGAGACAGTGTTCTACTGTTTTGGAGGCTGAACCACAATGCCTGTCCACCAGTCCATTCCCCATCTCTCAACCCCACCATCCCATCAGACCTGATCAGGTTGAATGGAAACAGGAGCAATGGCACATTGCTTCCTAATGAGAAGCACAGTTATTTTCCCAAGCTGAAACTTAAGAGGTGTTTGACTGCATCTTAGGTGTGGATTTCACCCTCCAACTGACCAGCCTCTTGCTCCCTTTAGGTTTCTTTCTCTCATTCGTGTATGTACATCTGTGTGCTGCTCCCAGCAGTTTTCCTGGAGACAGCTCAGTAAGGAGCACAAGGTTTGGCCTTCAAAGATGTAGATTTCTCTTGCAATCAAAAGACTACAGGGAAGTGTGGGGAAAAGTGGGGGAAGGGAGAAGAAAGAGAATTCTCCACCGGTGACAGTGAACCTGGAAAACTCCTGTCAATGGGTGCCACTTGGTAATTTCACAAAAATACAATCTGCACTGGTGGTGAGGCACATAGGTTGCTCTTAGTGCTGGGGCTTTGTGGCTTGCAACCCTACTGGGGGAGTCCTGCTGCCAGTGCACCTCTGCAAAACAGTCCCCTCAAGAGAGGATTGCGCTGGCAGTGGCCTGGCGATCAGGGGCTTTGTCTATGGCCTCAACCCCAGGCATTTGACAGATTGAATGGAAAGGTGCATGGTACCCACAGCCTTTGCAGTCCTGGCGTGGCACAGGAAGAAACAGTACCAGGAGAGACCTCCTCTGAGCATGTGCTGAAGCTACCCTGGCAGCTCCTCAATGCTACCCGCAGAGCGGAAAGAGAGGGGGCAGTGCCCCTTGATGATGTCCAGCAAGGTTGTCCCAGGCTCTTGCTCACACGTTGGGTCTGATCCCATCTCATCCTGTATCCCCTTTGACTTTACCTTCTTTTTTTTTTTTTTTTTTTTTTTAATGAAGACATACCAGGCACACCTTAAAGTCACGTTCCTTCGCTGCCATGCAGCAATTCCCCTGCTTGGAGGCAACTCCCAAAGAGCCTCCCCAGGCCAGGCATGGAGCCGTGGCAGGTAAATTTTTCTGTCCTCCATGCAAGTGCACTGGGAGATCTGCCCAGGCCAGAGTTGGGCACTACGGACCACAGAATGGAGCATTCTCTGTGCTGTCCCCACTTCCTGCAATTCCTCCGCGGTAAGCCACACTAGCTGTAACAGCAGTAATTAATGGATGATTCTCAATGAACAGGGATGGGGAGGAGCAGTGCCAAAAAAAGTAAACACAGAATCACAGAATGGGTAAGGTTGGAAGGGATCACAGTGCTGTTGGAAATGATATAATGTTCCTAATCAATTTTTTTCTAAATAATGGTTTTAATTAACTTTTCAATTAGTTGTTTCAATTAATCATAAGTAGTGTATTAGTCTTAAACAGTGTAATTTTCCACTTTAGACAGCATGTATCTAAGTTTCTTTTCACGGACTGTTATTGTTAGTTCGATTATTAGATCACCAAAACTTTAAGTTCTGCTAAACTAACCCTGCTAAGCTTCGAGCAAGTTTCGAGCTGGCTCCCTGCCGAGTCTCTGAAACTTGACAACAGGGTCTGCTTCCCAGAGAGGGAAGAAAAAACCAAGCAGCCAAAGTTATAGCAAAAATATATATTTTACATATGAAACAGATATATACAGCGAGAATATTATATACCTATAACCCCAGAAACCCTAAATAGCTTCCTAAAGGGAAGACGGGAAGGGAGAAGGGAAAAAGGACAAAATAGGACGAAAAGGGACAAAACCAAACAGGTCTACACAATCTAAAAACCCGGTAACCAGCAAACTGAAGAACTGGCAAAATCTCACCACTTCCCTTGAGAGAAGCAGGATGGCTGGACACGACCCAGCACTCTCCCCTCACGCGTGGCAGACAACAG
The DNA here is from genome assembly GCF_003945725.1 of Corapipo altera. Taxonomy (NCBI): domain Eukaryota; kingdom Metazoa; phylum Chordata; class Aves; order Passeriformes; family Pipridae; genus Corapipo; species Corapipo altera. Next base: position 190,008 of record NW_020885010.1, on the reverse strand, counting down.
CAGTCACTGTAGGCCTCAACTCCAGATAAGCAAGACCGAGACAGGGACTCACCGTTCTCGAACCTCGCTGGAAAGGAAGAGAGAGAGAGGTCCCTCCTGTTGGCTTTATTTATACCTCCAGTTACGTAAAGGAATAGCATGGAAAACTTCCGTGGTCACCTTCCTAGTTCCTTCCTGGTTACAAGCTGGTCTCCAGGAAGACCTAGAGTGAAAACTATCACATTCTCCACCCCTTATTCCATATTATTTCTTTATGCAACACCTGTGTATTGTGTTCATCTATATCCCGCGTATATACATATTCATATATATATATAGTCCATGTTTATTTTGAGGCTGTTGTCTGTTGTTGAAGATCAACACCAACAGCAGCTCAGTTTGGATTCTTGACCCTTTCGTTGCAATCACAGTACTGGTTTAGGGTTGGCTCATTGGTTTGGGCTGTCTCATCATTGGACATCCTTCGATACCGGTATCAGCTTTGTTCGGGTCTTTTTCGTCTGGTGTCTGGTCTCCTGTAAAACACAACTCAAGGCACAGAATTAGTTTTTCCCCAGGGCTAGGTTTCCTTGAGGCACACATTGGATCTCTCCATCCTTCCTCATAACCCACCAGGTATTTCTGGGCCCTTGAGCAAAAACGATCCCACAAATGGGGCCTGAGGGAGGAGTGATCCAAACGGCCTTACCTAACATACCTTTTAGATGGATCGCTGGAACTTTGTCTGCATCTACAGTGTGGAGGGATTCTGCTTGGGCAGGACCAGCTCGGCTGACAGAACCTCTAGTGTTGACTAGCCAGGTGGCCTTGGTTAAGTTCTTATCCCAATTTTTGTAAGTTCCCCCACCTAGTGCCTTTAGAGTTGTCTTCAGCAGTCCATTACATCTTTCTACTTTTCCTGCATCAAGTGCACAATATGGAATGTGATATACCCATTCAATACCATGCTCCTGTGCCCAAGTGGTCACTAGACTGTTCTTGAAATGAGTCCCGTTGTCTGACTCAATCCGCTCTGGAGTGCCATGTCTCCACAGGACCTGCTTCTCAAGACCCAGAATGGTGTTTCGGGCTGTTGCATGTGGTACCAAATATGTCTCCAACCATCCTGTGGTTGCTTCCACCATGGTAAGCACATAGCGTTTACCTTGGCGGGTCTGTGGCAACGTGATATAATCAACCTGCCAGACCTCCCCATATTTATATTTCTCCCACTGTCCACCATACCATAGGGGCTTCAACCTTTTTGTCTGCTTAATAGCGGCACAGGTTTCACAGTCATGGATAACTTGAGAAATTATATCCATGGTTAAATCCACCCCTCGGTCTCGTGCCCATGTATGAGTGACATCTCGACCCTGATGACCTGAAGCATCATGGGCCCATCGAGCTAGGAACAATTCTCCCTTCTGCTGCCAGCCTAGGTCTGCTTGTGATACCTTGACCTGTGCAACTCGGTCTGCCTGTCTCTTATTAGCATGTTCCTCATTAGCTCGTCTCTTGGGCACGTGGGCATCTACATGGCGGACTCTCACATTCAGTTTCTTCACTCTGGCAGCGATGTCTTGCCACAGATCAGCACAACGGATGGGTTTTCCTCTATGCCTCCAATTCATCTTTTTCCACCAGTCTAACCATCCCCATAGGGTATTGGCTATCATCCACGAATCGGTGTACAGGTAGAGCCTTGACCATCCTTCTCTCTCTGCGATATCTAGGACCAATTGGACTGCTTTGAGTTCCGCAAACTGACTCGATTCACCTTTACCTTCGGTAGCTTCCGCCACTCGTCGGGTGGGACTCCATACAGTTGCTTTCCACTTCCGTCTCCTCCCTGCTATATGGCAGGAACCATCAGTGAAAACGGCATAGTGTGTCTCTTCATCTGGCAGCTTATCATATGGTGGAGCTTCTTCAGCTCGACTCACTGGCTCTTCTTCTTCCTCTGCCAGACTGAAGTTCCCACCTTCAGGCCAATTGGTTATGATTTCCAAAATTCCAGGGCGATTCGAGTTCCCGATTTGGACACGTTGCGTAATCAAAGCAATCCACTTGCTCCACGTGGCATCAGTGGCATGCTGCGTAGAGGGCACCTTCCCTTTGAACATTCAGCTCAATACTGGTAATCGGGATGCCAGGAAGAACTGTGCTTCGGTACCAATTACCTCTGAAACTACTCGTATACGTTCATATGCTGCTAAGATTTCCTTTTCCACAGGGGCGTAATTGGCCTCAGAACCTCTGTAGCTTCGGCTCCAGAAACCCAGTGTTCGCCCTCGCGTCTCGCCAGGCACCTTTTACCAGAGGCTCCAGGAGGGACCTTTATCTTCAGTTGCAGTGTAGAGTACATTCTTTACATATCGTACCGTTCTGACTGGTCCAAGAGCCACAGCATGTGCAATCTCTTGCTTGATCTGCCTGAAAGCTTGCTGTTGTTCAGGACCCCATTGGAAATTGTTCTTTTTACGGGTCAGAAAGTAAAGAGGGTTCACAATCTGACTGTATTCTGGGATGTGCATCCTCCAAAAGCCTATGGTTCCCAGAAAAACTTGGGTTTCTTTCTTGTTTGTGGGTGGAGTCATTGCTACAATCTTGTTGATTACGTCTGTTGGTATCTGGCAATCGTCCATCTTGCCATTTCACCCCTAGGAATTGGATCTCTCGGGCAGGTCCCTTGACCTTACTCTTCTTGATGGTGAAATCGACCTCAAGGAGAATCTGGATGATCTTCTGTCCTTTCTTGAAAACTTCTTCTGTTGTGTCCCCCCATACAATGATGTCATCGATGTACTGGATGTGTTCAGGAGCCTTACCCTTCTCTAGTGTGGTCTGGATCAGTCCATGACAGATGATTGGACTGTGCTTCCACCCCTGGGGCAGTTGATTCCAGGTGTACTGAACCCCCCTCCAGGTGAAAGCAAACTGTGACCTGCACTCTGCTGCTAAGGGAATGGAGAAAAATGCATTGGCAATGTCAATGGTAGCATACCACTTTGCCGTCTTGGACTCCAGCTCGTACTGGAGCTCCAACATATCTGGCACGGCAGCACTTAACAGTGACGTGACTTCATTTAAGCCACGATAGTCTACAGTCAGTCTCCATTCTCCATCGGACTTACGTACAGGCCAGATGGGGCTGTTGAAGGGTGAATGGGTTCTGCTGACCACCCCCTGGCTCTCCAACTTTCGGATCATTTTGTGAATAGGGATCACAGCATCTCGGTTCGTCCAATACTGTCGTCTGTGTACGGTTGTCGTGGTTATTGGCACTTCTTGATCTTTAACTCGCAGTAGTCCTACAGTGGAAGGGTCTTCCGAGAGGTCAGGAAGGGCAGACAATTGCTTGGACTCCTCTTCAATCACCGTGACTACACCAAAAGCCCACCAGTACCCTTTCGGGTCCTTGAAGTATCCTCTTCTTAGGTAGTCCATGCTGAGAATGCAAGGGACTTCTGGCCCCATCACAATGGGATACTTTTCCCATTTGGTCTCCTGTCAAGTTCATGTCCGCCTCTACTACTGACAACTCTTGAGACCCTCCTGTCACTCCAGAAATAGAAACAGTCTTGGTACTCTTATGCTCCGAAGGCATTAAAGTACACTGGGTTCCCGTATCTATCAAGGCCCAGTATCTCTGAGGATCCGATGTGCCAGGCCATTGAATCCACACAACCCAGTAAACTCGGTTATCTTCTTGGTCCCTTTCCTTCTCCTGGCAGAAGGCAGGGCCCCTCTACTGGTCTTGATCAGAGCATTCGTCGTCAGACTTTGACTTCTTAGAGGTCTTTTTGCCATCATCGAAGTGGACCTCCATCTTCTTGTGCTTCGGCGATCGCAATTTCTTTTTTAAGAAGTCTGCATCTACTACGTAGACAACTTTCTTGTCAGTGTCCTTTTGCTTCAACTCCCTCACTCTAACTTTGAGCTTAGAAGTGGGTTCACCATCCCACTTCTTCATGTTTTCTCCTTTACTACGAAGGTACGCCCATAGTTGGTTACGTGACCCACGCTTAGGGTTTTCTTTCCCTTGGCATGTGAATGACGGAGATTGTGAGCGAGATCGAGACCAGGATCGAGGTCTAGGTCGAGGTCGTCTTCGTCGATCCCGCTGTGATTGTTCCATTGGTCTTTCTCTGTAATGTCTATACCTTCTGTCATCTCTGTCTCTAGGGTCGTCCTCATATCTGGAGCATTCATAATCTCTCTCCATTCTTTCCCTATCATAGGTGTGTCTGTATAGGGGATCGAAGGAGTCTTCCAGATTTTCCTCTATGCTCCTTATCCAAGCACACATGGTGTCCACGCTTGGTTCATCCATCTTTGGATGATATGCAGTTATCAAGCAGTAGATATACAGTTTAGGGGCACCTTGAATTACCTTTTGCCACATCGGTTGTGTGCAGGGAACATTCTCGGGAACTTGGATGTCATAATAATCTGGATCAGAGTAGACGATCTCCAGCATGGTCAATTCCCGTAGGTATTGGATGCCTTTTTCCGCAGTCCTCCACCTTCTTGAAGAACTCTTCAGGGACTCCTTAAATGGGTATTTCGCCCTCACAGCGTGGAGGATTCGGAGCCAAAGACTGGAAGCCATTTTCTCCCTTCCCATTTCTTGTTCTATCACAGAGTCTTGCACAATGGATCCCAATTGTTGTGCTTCATCACCTTCTATTACGTGGCTATCAGCTCCCTTGTTCCAGCATCGCACCAGCCAGGTGAGGGCTTGTTCACCAGGCAAGTGCATATAATCTCTCCGTAAATCTCGAAGCTCTCTTGTGGTCAGTGATTGTGCAATTTCGCTTTCTCGCATTATTTCTTGTCCATCTCTCCCACGTAGAATCTTTTCCACCTCCCTCTTTACTCTTCCGCTCTTACGTGGAACCTCTCCCGCCTCCTCTCTGTATCTCTCACATGGAGGTGGGGACTGGGCACGCCGTGGGGATAAGCTTCTACGTCGTTCATGGCATGGAGATGGACTTCGTCGTCTCTCACGCCGTGGAGATGAACTTCTACACCATTCATACTGTGGGGATGGACTCCTACGTCCTTCGCGATACCCAGCGGGTGGAGGTAGTGAGTAGTCTTTCGGGTGCCGAGATAAGGGCCTCCTCCAATCATCCACGCCTCCAAGAGAAGGTTGGGTCTGGAGGAGTAGGAATAATTCTCCCTCAGGTTGAGGGGAATGCTTTGGCCCCTTCTTTGCATCTTTCGTAACACTGAATGTGTAGTCAGGATATAAATCATCAAGTGACAATATACCACGGGTCGTTTGTACTGCTACCTTCTTTTCTCTTGATACTTTCCTTTGGATGTGCCTCTAGTTCTTTTGGGCGCGCTCCTTCTCTTGCAACCGTTTCTTCCTCTCTGGCAGCTGCTTCTTCTCTTGCAATCGCTCCTTCCTCAGTCACAGTCACTTCTTCCTCTCTCGCAGTCATGCCTTCGTCCATTGCTGTCACTCCTTCATTGCTTGTAACCGCTCCTTCATCCATTGCTGCCGCTCCTTCGTCCATTGCTGCCACTCCTTCGCCTGCTACTTCCTGCGTGGATTGGATAGGTTCTTCTGCTCCTTCTTCTTCTTCTCCTCTTTCTTCTTCTTCTTCTCTGCGTTCCAGTTGCGAAGATGGGTCTGTAAGTTCCTTGATTTCCCTTACCCACATCTTCTTCTTCTTAATAGGGGCAACAACGACTTTCCGGTTTTTAACTTGAGTCCCAGTTCTAGTTGACTTAGTAGAAACGGCATTGACTTTAAGTTGTGTTTGGACCTCGACTTCTGTGGACCTAAAAGGGACATCACTGGTTTCAGGTGGCATGTTTTGGGTTTCTGTGTCGACCTTGACCTTTTGAAAGTGGTCTACAGCAGCTCAATAAGCATTAGGCAGGCCCCAGCACAAAGTGGAGAATTGCATATTCGGATCCTTGTGGGAAAAGCACCCTTCTGTTTAACAGCGGGCCATCTCACCAGAATCAAACATTTGTTCTGGCGTGAACTCCCAATTAATGGGAGGTGACACACGTCCTACTAATTTACCGAAATCTACCCAAACTCCATGCCACCCGGGGACTGACCTGTCCACAGCCCTTTCCAAAGTTCCAGCGAGTCCCTTTGAGGTGTGATCTTTCCTACAACAGGGAAAGCAATACAACACCATTCTTCCAATTTTAAGTAGCACTTCCATTACCTTCATCAATAACAGTATTGTTGCAACACAATTTAGATAATAATTAGAGCCGATTTTAACCATGGGGATCTCCTTTACCAGGCCTTTGATGTCGAAATTAAAGAATGGAAGCAATTCGTTCCATCCATCCTCTAGGCCTGGACGTCTCCCTATAGGGTAGCCTAAAACAGGTATAAAGATGACCAGAATTACAAGAAAAATTAATGAAATGACCATTGTTGTTGTTATTCTTTCTTCTTGTTCTTAAAACAACCCTTTGTTTATATAGACAAAGTTTTCTTGGCTGCTTTCCCAGACTCTGACAGTGTTCCCGGACCTGTTCCCAAAACAATAGATTGGTTCGCAAAATAACACCGAGCTTGGCTGTCTTCCTGGACAATGTTTTCAAAACAGGTCAAACTTAACCAAACTTAACTGTTGCCACCAAAAATGTTGTGCAAGTTTCGAGCTGACTTCCTGTCAAGTCTCCGAAACTTGACAACAGGGTCTGCTTCCCAGAGAGGGAAGAAAAAACCAAGCAGTTATAGTAAAAATATATATTTTGCATATGAAACAGATATATACAGTGAGAATATTATATACCTATAACCCCAAAACCCCTAAATAGCTACCTGAAGGGAAAAAGGACAAAATAGGATGAAAAGGGACAAAACCAAACAGGTCTACACAATCTAAAAACCCGGTAACCAGCAAACTGAAGAACTGGTAAAATCTCACCACTTCCCTTGAGAGAAGCAGGATGACTGGACACGACCCAGCACTCTCCCCTCACGCGTGACAGACAACAGCAGTCACTGTAGGCCTCAGCTCCAGATAAGCAAGACTGAGACAGGGACCCACCATTCTCAAACCTTGCCGGAAAGGAAAAGAGAGGTCCCTCCTGTTGGCTTTATTTATACCTCAAGTTACGTAAAGGAATAGCATGGAATACTTTGGTGGTCACCTTCCTAGTTCCTTCCTGGTTACAAGTTGGTCTCCAGGAAGGTCTAGAGTGAAAACTATTACAAATGAACAAAACCTGAGAGAGTTAAAGGTTGGACACCTGGACTCTAGAATTTATAGCCCTCTGAGGACATGTTGGAGTAACCAGATGTATTGGGTCTGGTTGAGATGGACTTCATTTCCCCGTAATAGCCCTCGCAGTGCTGTGCTTTGCATTGGTAGCTAGAAAGGTGTTGAGAACGGTGTGTTTTGGCTACTGCTGAGCACAGCATCAGTACTGTAACCTTCCTTCACCAATTGAGGGGAAGTTTCTGGGAGGGGACACAAGTAGGTCAGTTGACCCAAACTAACCAAAGGGTGAAGGGGACAAAAACCAGTTCTCGGCAAAAGGAAACTCGATAAATCTGAATCACAAACCTTGGAAAACAAGGACTGACAAAAACCTCGTGATCTGAAGGAGCTGGACCCTTCTCACAAGACCTGTTAAAGTTCTACCTTATGGATTAAGCGTGGTTCCAGCAGAAATCAGAAAGGACTCTTGAGATGATTGTATCAGACCATGTCTAAACCCCTTTAATCCCTTTCCCCCTATGTAATCTTGGTTGAGGGAAATATTTAACCCATTGGGCAACGGTAGTAAAAACTTGTGTAATTCCCTAATTAACATAACTCGTCCCCTTCATTAACATGTCCAACCTCAGATACCTTTAAAATAGTGTTCTCGTGTTCAATAAACTATTCCAGTTCCCCCATACTGGGATCGTGTCTAGCTTTTATTTTTCAGACTGCCACTAAAGGGGTATTCCATACAATATGATGTCAGCTCAGATATAAAAGCTAAGGAAAGGAGAAGGAAGTGGGGGCATTAATTATTTCCAATGGCTACCTTCTAAGAAATCATTACACGCGTTGAACCCCTACTTCTCGGGATGTGACCAGACATCACTGCTGATGGGAAGTAGAGAATAAATCATGTTATTTTCCACTTTGCTTTTGCACATGCAAGTTTCTGCTTTTGCTTTAGTAAACTGCTTTATCTCAACCCACGAATTGTTTTCCATCTTATTCTCTCTCCCGTCCAGATGGGAAGGGGAGTGATAGAGCGGCTTGGTGGGCACTTGGGTTCCAGCCAAGGTCAACCAACTACACCAGAAGATAAAGAAGAGACTAACAGAGACAATTCAAAATGTGCTGGATACTCCCTGTCTGGGAAAAAGATAATAAAAAGACTGAAAAATGTGGACTAAATAGTATGAGAAGTGAGAAATCAATAACCAGTAAAAGACAGAATACTAATTAATGAAGAGAATTATGTAATTTAGAACCAATGAATATTAATTTTTTTGTTTGTTAAAAATGTACAAATAAGTGAAAAGTTTTCAAAGTGGTGTGCATGTGGCTGGAGTTATCTGCTATACACCCTGACCAGAATAAAGTAATGTCTACTCCCTAATGCTAAAAAAATAGTGTTAGGGAGTGTCTCAGTTTAACAAGACAGAAGTGTTTGCTAAGGAGAGTGAGATATGAGAAAAACCAAGCTCCTCCCTCTAAGTAATTATAACTTCGAAATTAAGAGGCTCCAGTCGAAAAGGTGTGGACAAGGAAAATAACAACTCTTTACTAAAGAATATATATGTATAGGTGTGCTGGATTAAAGGTAAACCGGCAGGAGAAATAAACCCAACACAAAAGAGATTATAAGTCAGTTACAATTTAATAAAAATAATACAATAAATACAATTATATACACAAACAATTGGTTTTAACCTACAAAACCCAGATAAATAACCCAGCACCCGAGGGCACGAACACAGTGGTGTTCGTTGACCCCCCATGTTGAGCCCCAAGTGGTCCCCCTGAGTCGAAAAGTAAAAGGAGAGGGAAAACCTGTTGGTGCCAGTGATGGTTGCAGTCTGGTCGAGAGTGATGGTCGCAGTCTGGTCGAGAGTGTTGGTCACAGTCTGGTCGAGAGTGGTGGTCACAGTCTGGTTGAAAGTGGTGGTCGCAGTCCGGTCGAGATTCTGGTCCTCCTCTGGATCCCACAAGTGGTACCAAAAGTCCCAAGACCCCAAGATCTCCCTCAGGTTCGGGCAGGAATGCCCAGTACCTCCCCCAGGGCAGGGAGTTCCACAGTGGGTGATTGTGAGTTGTGGGTGTAAGGACAGGAGCATCCTCCTATCTCACAGGCCTCTTAAAATCCAGCTTATAGCCTGAGGGGTCAGGCATGCTCTGGGCAGCTGCTGCAAATGTTCTATTGTTAACAGTTTCTGGGAAATGACATAGAGAGTGTAGAATACGCAGTTTGGGTTACACCCACACAGTGATGAACTGGTCCCAACTGTTCTAACTAGGACATTATCCACCCCTTATTCTATACCATCTATGTCATGCCCAAATTAACACCTTTTTTTGACTATATACATATATATACACAATGAAACATTACAGACCATTCTCACTCAAAATTAGGTCCCCTTGTGCTACACATCATGTTTCCCCATCTTTCTGCATTACCCCCCAAGTGAAACCAGGTCCCTGAGTAAAAACAATCCCTTGGATGGGTTTGCCTTTGCTTGAGGTGGGACTAATCCAAACAGTCTTTCCTAACATACCTCTCATATGCACCACGGGGACTTCATCTACAGTATGCAAGGGTTCTGATTGGGCAGGGTCAGCTTGATTGATGGAGCCTTGGGTGTTGACCAACCAGGTGGCCTTTGCTAAATGCAGCTCCCAGTGTTTGAAAGTCCCCTTGCCCAGTGCCTTCAAGGTGGTTTTCAGCAGTCCATTGCACCGTTCAACATTTCCGACAGCTGGTGCATGGTAGGGGATATGATATACTCAATGCCGTACTCTCTGACCTAGGTGTCTATGAGGCCATTCTTGAAATGGGTCCCATTGTCAGACTCAATTCTCTCCGGGGTGCCGTGTCGCCACAGAACTTGCTTTTCAAGGCCCAGGATGGTATTCCGGGCAGTGGCGTGAGGCACTGGGTATGTCTCCAGTCATCCAGTGATTCTTTCTACCATGGTCAGTATGTAGCGCTTGCCTTGGTAGGTTTGAGGAAGTGTGATGTAGTCAACTTGCCAGGTTTCCCCATACCTGTATTTCAACCACCATCCACCATACCATAGAGGTTTCACCCACTTGGCCTGCTTGATGGCAGCACATGTCTCACAGTCATGGATAACCTGTGAGACACTGTCCATGGTTAGATCCATCTCTCGGTCACGAGCCCATCTGTATGTTGCATCTTTCCCCTGATGACCGGAGGCATCATGGGCCCATGGAGACAGAAGTAATTCTCCCTTGTGCTGCCAATCCAGATCGACCTAAGAGACTTTAATCCTGGCAGCTCAGTCCACCTGTTCGTTGTTACGATGCTCTTAATTTGCCCGACTCTTGGGTACATGATGGACCTTCACGCTCAGCTTCTCTACCCGACCAGCGATGTCCTGCCACATCTCTGCCGCCCAGATGGGTTTCCCTTTGCGCTGCCAGTTGGTCTTTCTCCATTGCTCTAGCCATCCCCACAGAACATTGGTCACTATCCATGAGTCAGTGTAGAGATAGAGTCTTGGCCACTTCTCTCATTCAGCGAATTCCAAAGCCAGCTGAAAGGCTTTAAGCTCTGCAACCTGACTTGACCCACCTTGTCCTTTGACCGCTTCTGCAACTCGCCATGTGGGACTCCATACAACTGCTTTCCATTTCCGGTTTTTCCCTACAATGCGACAGGAGCCATCCGTGAAGAGTGCATATCGCTTCTCATCTTTTGGTAACTGGTTATATGGTGGAACCTTCTCAGCCCATGTCACCTGCTCTTCTTCTTCAGAGGATAGTCCAAAACTCTCACCTTTGGACCAGTTGGTGATAATTTCCAGAATCCCAGGGCAATTAGAATTCCCTATCCGGGTTCTCTGTGTGATCAGAGAGATCCACTTACTCCATGTGGCATCGGTGGCGTGATGTGTAGAAGGAACTCTTGCCTTGAACATCCAGCCAAGCACTGGTAGTTGGGGTGCCAGGAGGAGCTGCGCTTCAGTGCCGATCACTTCTGAGGCAGCTCGAACTCCTTCATAAGTGCCAGGATCTCTTTCTCAGTTGGTGTATAGTTGGTTTCAGATCCTTTGTATCCCCGACTCCAGAATCCCAGTGGTCGTCTTCGGGTCTCCCCAGGCACTTTCTGCCAGAGGTTCCAAGGAAGGGCCATTCTGCAGTGTAGAGCACGTTCTTCACGTCCTGTCCTGTCCTTACTGGCCCAAGGGCTACCGCATGGGTAATCTCCTGTTTAATCTGTTCAAAGGTTTGTTGTTGTTCAGGGTCCCACTGGAAATCATTTTTCTTCCGTGTCACAAGGTAGAGAGGGCTTACAATCTGACTGTACTCGGGGATATGCATCCTCCAAAAGCCCACGGCACCTAGGAAAGTCTGTGTTTCCTTCTCACTGTTTGGTGGGGACACGACTGTTATTTTGTTAATCACCTCCATTGGAATCTGACCATGTCCATCTTGCCACTTCACTCCTAGGAACTGGATTTCCTGAGCAGGTCCCTTGACCTTACTTTGTTTAATGGTAAAACCAACTCTTAGGAGCATCTGGATTATTTTCTCTCCTTTCTCGAAAACTTCCCCCTCTGTGTTCCCCCAAACAATGATGTCATCGATGTACTGTAGATGTTATGGAGTCTCACCCTTTACCAGTGCAGCCTGGATCAGTCCATGGCAAATAGTGGGACTGTGTTTCCACCCCTGGGGCAGTCAATTCCAGGTGTACTGCACACCCCTCCAAGTGAAAGCAAATTGTGGTCTGCACTCTACTGCCAAAGGTATGGAGAAAAAGACATTGGCAATGTCAATGGTGGCGTACCACTTGGTTGCCTTGGACTCCAGTTCGTACTGGAGCTCCAGCATGTCCGGCACAGCAGCACTCAGGGGTGGTGTGACTTCATTGAGTCCACGGTAATCCACCGTCAACCTCCACTCTCCGCTGGACTTACGCACTGACCATATAGGGCTATTAAAGGGTGAGCGAGTCTTGTTGACCACCCCCTGGGTCTCCAGTTCACAGATCATCTTATGTATAGGAGTCACAGAGTCTCGGTTGGTGCAGTGTTGCCAACGGTGTACTGTTGCCGTGGCTACTGGTACCAATTGTTCTTCAACCTTCAGCAGTCCCACAGCAGAGGGGTCCTCTGAGAGACCAGGCAAGGTGTTCAACTGTTTAATTTCCTCTGTCTCCACAGTAGCTATGCCAAAAGCCCAACGAAGTCCTTTTGGGTCTTTGAAATACCCACTCCTCAGGTAATCTATGCCAAGGGTACACGGGGCCTCTGGACCAGTCACGATGGGGTGTCTATGCCATTCCTTCCCAGTCAAGTTCACTTCAACTTCCAGTACAGTCAGTTGTTGGGATCCCCTGTCAGAGACTGAAATGATTAATGATTTATGCATTCCAGGAGTTTGCAGGCTTTGACCTTTGCCCTAAAAAGGCAAGGAGATACCTCAGATGGGTAGTTGGGCCCATCCCTCCAGTGCTAAACCCTAAAAAGGCAAGAAGATACCTCAGATGGGCTAAGCCCTAAAAAGGCAAGAAGATACCTCAGATGGGTAGTTGGGCCCATCCCTCCAGTGTTAAACCCTAAAAAGGCAAGAAGATACCTCAGATGGGTTAAACCCTAAAAAGGCAAAAAGATACCTCAGGTGGGCAATTGGGTCTATCCCTCCAGTGCTAAACCCTAAAAAGGCAAGAAGATACCTCAGATGGGCTAAGCCCTAAAAAGGCAAGAAGATACCTCAGGTGGGCAATTGGGCCCATCCCTCCCTCCAGTGCTAAGCCCTAAAAAGGCAAACAACTCCTCATCCCAGGGAGGTGCAAAAGCATGCTGAGGGTATATAAACTGACTGGTGACTTTGGGATTTCGGGTTCTCCTTCTCCCCCACCACCCGCGAATCAAGACCATCGCTCTCAAGCATCGTTGGATCCAGTGGGCGGTGACTATATCCATTTCTTTTGCACTCTCAACTTCTCCTTTCCCTTACTCTCATCCTGTTTTTTCTCTCCCCTAAGCAGTTTCTCCCCCGCCCAAGGTTATCTCTATGTTGCATTGTTGTATGACAACACCCAAAACGCTAGCATACCTGTTGATACAAAATTGTTAAAATAAACTTTCTTTTCAGACACCAATTATTTAGTGTCGTTTCACTTTAATCCACCCCAAGGGGATTATTGATAAAAACCTGAGTTACCCCCCCTCCCCTTTTCCTGGGGCGGGTCGTAACATCCCCCTGTCACCCCAGAAATAGAGAGGGATTCTGCCCCTACGTATCTTGATGGCATTAAAGTACATTGTGCACCAGTGTCAACGAAAGTCTTATATCTTTGTGGGTCTGATGTGCCAGGCCACCAAATCCACACAGTCCAATAGACCCGATTGTCCCTCTCCTCTACCTGGTTAGAGGCAGGGCACCCTTAGTCCTGGTCATGGTACTCACTGCACTCTTCTTGTAAGTATGACCTGGAGGTCCCTTCAAGAGGATCAGATGTATCATCATTCCTGTACCGTCTGGAGTCTTGTCCACGAGAGACCAGAGTAGCATTTATCCTCAAAGAGTTCCTTGTGGTACTTGTTCCTCTTTTCAGGGTTGCTAAGGAAGAGGTGGGTTTTCCATCCCACTTCCTCATATCTTCTCCATGTTCATGGAGGTAAAACCATAGATTGCCACGTGGAGTGTACTCTCTCTCCTTAGCTGGGGGACGTTGACTCCTAATAGCAGAGACTCTTGTTTGTCCTGGCGAGATATGGAAGATCCCTTCCTTAATTTCCTCTCTTAGCTTCTGGTGTCCCTCTTCAGTCTTCTCTTCCAGGCTTCGGACATGTTTGACCAGTTTGGTTTCCACAGATGAGACGTGGGCTTGTAATGGGCCCTGACAGTGTCTTCATAAATCCTGAGTTTACTGACCAACACACCCACTTTGTCCTCTCCCTCCCTCCATTGCAGCGTTACTAAGTAGCGGGAATACATTTCTGACCAGAGTCGTGCAAACTTTAACCACATCTGGGATGTGCACTGTACACCATCTGGACTTTTAGGGAATCTTTCATCCTCTGAAAAGATTATCTCCAGTATGGTTAATTCCCTTAAGCACCAGATACCTTGTTTCATCGTGTTCCACTGCCCTTGCTATACATGGAGGTCCTCCTTACAAAGGTATCTCTCCCTCATCCTGGACAACAGTCGCCACCAGAGGCTGAGAGTTTCCTGCCTCTTTCCAATCACCTGATCAGTGACTACATCTCGAGACAGGGATCCCAGTTGTCTTGCTTCACTCCCATCTAGAATTGTATCATTAACTGCTGCATCCCAGATTCAGAGCAACCAGGTCAGAATGGACTCATTCTCCTGTTGCGTGAACTCTCTCTGTGTAGGGGGCATGTCTAAGGTACGAGGGGATGTACCGGGGCAGGAATGCCCAGGGGAGTATGCGCCGAAATAGACAACCCTATTGGTTAAGGAAGTCACATGGTTCTCGGGGATAAAAGGAAGCGCCAAATTTGAAATAAACCTCTTTGTTCTCCACCTCAGAAGAGCGTACATCCTTCTTTATCATATAAAGTACCCCAAACTCCATATTTGGCGCTCCGAACCTGGACTTGAACCTATATTAGGTTAGTTTAGCATATCCTGAATCAGGCAGAAAACTCGGTAATTCCAAATATCGTCTCAATTGTTTGGAGATGGGAATTTTTACTGAAAAATATCTAGACGTCTGTAAATTGTTATCTCAGCAGTGTCTCAGAAATGGAAAGTAAATTTAGAGAGCTCAAAAATATTAGGGAAAGTGAACAGAAGAAAAAAGAAAGAAGAAAAGAAAAAGGAGAAATGGAACGGTGGGCGGCGAAGAGAGGAACTGAGGACCACACAGGCAGAAGCAGGCAGCAAAAACAGCGAAACTGAGTGAGTTATCAGCACTGTAGCCCCCAGCCCCCGCTAAGAGGAGCTCGGAGCTGCTTTGTGTATACCTCGTGAGCTACTGCCGGGTACTCCGCAGCTAAAAAGCAAAGGAGACCCCAACAAAGGCAGTTAAAACCACCCCGAATGCCCTGGGGACCCTAAGACCCCACATGCCACCCCGCAGGGAAACGGTCAAGCCACGCACGTGTTGCCCCCCCTGCCACCGTGGTTGAACCAAGCATGTGAAACAGTCACTGCAGGGACCCCACGCTGGAGCCCAGCACGGTCTAAACATCCACATCGGACGTTGCCCGCCACCCCTGCCTGCCCCGTACCATGCTTAAAAACTGCGCACCCAGACCCCCCCCACACCGTTCAGCGGACCGGGGGAGCCCCGGAGCCACCTTCTGCTGCCCTGTGCCTGTCTGTAATGACAACGCAACACTCCCACGCCGAGGAGTGGCGCAGATCCCGACGGAACCTCTCGCCGCTTCGCCGACGGAGCAGCACTAGGACCGCCCGCCATCGCCGCCTGCGCCGAGGGCCAGCCCCGTGCCCGCCACCACGCCACCTGCAGCCGAGGAGCAGTGCTCCTGCTGCCCGGAGCTAAGGTAAACATGGGGAACTTTGTCTCCATGGAAACCTCACAGAGACATTGAAACATTAACTTTACTGCTAAAATCCACCACATTCAAACTACAAAGGCAGAATTCTGTACACCCCACACTCCCACTAACAGGAGTGTTACATTTAAACACATGGAAAACACTGGGACAGAGGCAAGCGACCGCGGAGCTTGCAACATAGTACCAGTTTATGCAGGGATAATGTCAACCCTGCACAAGGCACATGAGGGAATGAAACAATTAATGCACACCCCACGCCCTGCTCACACTGTTAGCAGCAGTAAAACCCCCAGGCATAGTAACAGAAATGCATGAGATGTACTGGGGGGAGGGAAAGGAGTCGTTCGTGAGTTAAGCTTCGGGTTGGTAGCCGAGTACCACAGAGACACAAGTCACTGGGAGGGAACAGAGCCTGAAATGTGAGGTCCCAAGCCATGGGATCAGCGCACAAGGCTCTGTTACAGTGATGTGGGAGGTAACCACACTGTGAATGAACAGTGACCATGTGTCTCGGACTGGGCACAGCCATCTTGCCCGCCAAACAGACCGAAAACCTATTCGTCTCTTCTCGTCCCAGCGCTGCCTCGCCCCACCCATAGGCATGAGGGGGGAGGTAACCCCGTCCCCTCACCGCCTCCACCACCCACCACCACCCCCCCACAGGGAATTGGGTTCACTAGGGCCACAAGGGGGGAGGCATGGGGGGATGAGGAGGAGGGACGAGGGATAGTTCCAGCAGGAGGGAGCGAAGAGGCAAACGGGGGAAGGTCAGCTAACAAGTGGGAGCAATGTCAGGATGAGGCATTTCGAGTGAGAGGCTTGAAGGATATTCAGGCATGCTCAATCAATACTAGTCAACATCAGCCCCCTCAATTCCAACCTCTGCCATATGGGGTTACAGAGAAATTGAGGCAGTCAATAAGAGATGCTGACATGTCCTTAACCAATACTTTCAAGTACTTGGAGACATTGAGTTCCATCTATTTTTTCACCCCACATGACTGGAAGAATCTAATGAAATTAGTTCTTAATAACACCCAATATAGAGTATGGTTAGCTGACTTTTGGGAGAATTGTGCTAAATATGCAACTGACACCCAAGCAGGCATAACAACAAACCAATTAACTGGAGAGGGAGATTACAGCACAGTAGATGCCCAATCAGTCTATCCCTGGGAAATGTACAGAGTAATAGCCAAACAGGCCCTGAAAGCTATGAAAAACCTTCCCACTACAAACCAAGATAGCAATCTGTCCCCCACAAAAGTGTTACAAGGTTGTACTGAACCAAATTCAAGATGCTTAGATCGGTTGCAATCTGCTTTAAACAAGCAAGTTGAGTACAATAAAGCCAGAGAGATGCTGTATAGGCAATTGGCTTTTGAAAAGGTGAACTCAGGCTGTAAAAGAGCTTTGCAAGCCCTTCCTGAAAGGGAAGGCTACAGCATTGTTGAACTGCTTCGACCCTACCAAAGAGTTAGTTCTGTGGAGCACAAGTCTGCCCCTTTTGCTACAACCCTAAGCGCCTGGTTAGGAATGTAAAAAGAGGCCAGACACAGAGCTAGTTGTGTTAGATATGGTGACACTGACCACTCTCAAAGGGATTGTCCTTGGAGACCCTTAGCAGCAACATCCCACAAGTACCTAAACAGCAGGGAATGGGTTGAGTTATACCAAGGGTGCCGTGGGCGAGGCAAAGGTCACACCATGAGCATTGCATTGCTTGCTGCAGTGCTGTTCGCTATCCTCCTCTTTGCCACCTGCTTTCACGAGCAAGAGAGGAAGCAGCTTGAGACAAGCCACAATATGCCAACAACTGGCCCCAAAAATACCCCTGTATTCTGCACCCCCAAGAAAGGTGAGAAGTGGAGAACACTGAAAAGGTTAAGAGCAGCAAACGCAGTCATAGAGCTTACGGAAGCATCGTAGCTTGGACTTGCCTCACCTGCTATGCTCCCAGCAAATTGGCCACTAGTGGTAATTGATTTAAAGGACTGTTTCTTTACCATCTTCCTATACCCTGAGGACATGCCAAGGTTTACCTTTTCCATCATGACCTTGAACAATGCACAGCCCATGCAAGGCTACTGTTGGGTTGTCCTTCCTCAGGGGATACTGTCTCAGTCTGATGAGACTGGAATGTTTGCTAAAGAGGATGAGTTATGAGACAGACCAAACTCCTCTCTCTCAGTAATTGTAAATTCAAAATTAAGGGGTTTTAATCGAGGAAATGTGGAAAAACCAGAAGAAATAACAACCCTTTATTAAAAGATATATGTATGTTGGCAAAAACAGTAACAGAACACAAAAAAACCCTAGACAGTAGTCCTAGGAAAACAAAAAAAAAGTCTGAAGGAAATACTTCTCTGTCCTTTAGGGCAGTCCTACTTGTTGCCTGCAGGGGGTGCTGTTGGATCGTTAGAGGTGTTGGGCCTGCAGTACTCTGTCGTTACCTGCAGGGGGCGCTGTTGGATCGCTGAAGGTGCAAAACCTGCAGTTCTCGATTGTGGTCGGCAGGGGGCGCTGTGGGATTGTTGAGAGTGCAGGACCTGCAGTACCCTGTCGTGGCCTGCAGGGGGAGCTGTTGGGCTCTGATGGTCACCACGTGGGGGAGAGGGGTCCAGAGGGAGCGATCCCGGCCCGCAGGAGAAGTCGAGAAGGGAATAGGGGGTCCCTTCCCTCAATGGAAGGAAGGGGTAAGGAAAAAAAAAACAAACAGTTCACCCCCCAAGAGGACTCACTGTTCCCAGATGGTAGTGTTCCAAGGCTCTCCCCTCTTCTCCCAGCAAGCACAGACCTCTTCGATGAAAAGAAGAAACAACTCGTAGGTCCCGGCAGGAGTCACGAGACACTAGCGGTGCAGGGCCGGTGGTCAGGTCTCACCAGGACGAAAGAACCAGGAAAAAACTGGCTCCCAGGTTTTTCTCTAGAAATGCCTGGATACAGTCCCCATCTCTGTCCCGGCCAGAGCACTCTGCCGTCTAACCTGCCCTCCCGTCTGCCCAACCATCCCCCCCTCACTCCAGCAGTCAATGGACCATTAACCAGGTCAGTCACTTCTTTTGTAAGGTTAATCGATCCCCTTCCGCCTTCGAACTCTCTTTCTCTTACAGGGAAAGTAGGGGAAGAGAAAATTCCTCTTTCAGATTTATAACCCATAACATATGCAAAACAACCCTACGAGAAATCAAGCAGCTATCATACACCATCATGTAGATGACATATTAATAACCACGACCACAAGAAATGAACTGCCATTTGTTATTACTGTTCTAACCAAAGCTGTCCAAGATGCTGGGTTACAGGTTGTTTCAGAGAAGATCCAACCATCACAACCCTGGACTTACCTTGGATGGGAAATCATGCAGCCAGAAACTTCTCCACAGCCACTGCAGCTCGAGGTAAAAAACACTTTAACTTTACATGAGTTGCAAAAACTTCTGGGAGCCATCATCTGGTTAAGGTCTGTTTTAGGGATAACCCCAGAGGGACTATACCCTCTATTTGAGCTGCTAAAGGGGAACTCCAGTCTAACGTCTAACAGGTCTCTGACAGCAGAGGCAAAGCAGGCGTTAGACATTCATGACAAGGTGATAGAAAGCAGGCAAGGCAGAAAAAGAAATCCTGAACTGCAAATCTGCCTGGCCCTTGTTCCCAGCAGGTATCAGCCATTTGCAGTTTTGTTTCAGTGGGATCAGACTGAGAAAGACCCACTGCTAATTCTGGAGTGGCTGTTTCTGCCCCACACACCACCTAAAACTGTGTGGACTACTAACGAAATGTTTGCTAAGTTTGTCATTAAAGGCAGAGGACGACTGCAGGAACTAGACAGAAGGGATCCTGCCATCATCTACATTCCAGTTACGAAGGACAACTTGGATTGGATGCTAGCTGAGGATGCAGGATTCCAAGTTGCCTTGGCAAGTTTTGATGGTGACATATCAATCCATCGCCCTAAACACAGATTGTGGGCAGAAATTGGTAGTTTACCTTTAAAAACCACAACCAGATGCAAACATGAACCAGTGAAAGGCCTCACGGTTTTCAGAGATGCATCTGGAAAAACACGAAAAGTTGCAATGACTTGGGTAAACCCTGACACAGGACAATAGAACAAGAGGCACAGACCATGAACCAAGGTTCTGTACAGGTTCTGGAACTGGTTGCCATTCGCATTGCCTCGGGGAAGATTTCTGATCAACCTATTAATATTGTAACTGACTCTTGTTATGCTGCAGGGTTGGTGTCTAGTCTCGAGAGCTCGTTTCTTTGAAATGTCTCCAACCCCCACCTGTTATTTGAAATGCATACTATTTGGGTTCTTGTCAATCATAGAAGGTTTGATTTCTATATAATGCACACAAGATCTCACACTGACGTGCCAGGGTCAATAGCTAACGGGAACCGGGAAGCTGATAAAACAACTATGTTTAACACCTTACCTAGAGTCTTAGAACAAGTGAAATTGTCTCACTCATTTTTCCATCAGAACACAAGTTCTCTGAAGAGACAATTCCAGATAACACTCAATCAGGCTCTAGACATCATCATGGCATGCTCAGACTGTCAGAAAATCACACCCATGCCATCTCAGGAAGACGTTAACAGCAGAGGGTTAATGGCAAATGAGATCTGGCAAACAGATATCACACACATCTCCGAATTTTGCATATTGAAATATGTACATGTAAATAGATACACATCCACAAAACATAACTGCCACAACACCCACTGGAGAAGAGGTCAAGAGTGTAAAACACACTGGTTTAGTTGCTTAGCAACCCTCGGTACCCCGAAACAGATCAACACTAACAATAAATCAACTTCACTTCCTATCAAATAGGAAAATTCTCACGTCACAGGCATTCCACACTAACCCATCAGACAGGCAATTATTGAAAGGGCACATCACACACTGAAACACATGTTACATGAACAACAAAAAAGGAGGGGAATCTGTGTAGCCCGCAAGAGCATCTGTTATCAATTTTTTAAATTGTGACAGCACTGAAAGAAGCAGGTATGAAAAGCAGCACAAGCCTCAGGCTCTTGCCTCTCCCAAACCACCGGTCATGGTAAGAAACTTGATCTCAGGACAGTGGAAGGGACTGCTAGATCTCGTGACTTGGGAGAGAGGCTACTCCTGTGTGGCTATAGGAAAAGAGTTAAAATGGATTCCTTCCAGGTGTGTAGACCCTACCTCGGTACACAACCACAACAGCAAGAACCAGAGTAACGCAGAAGTTATAAAAGAGTTATGTTTATGTTTCAGGTTGACATTCAGGGACGACCAATGTGGCAAAAAACAGTCTGTATAAAATCCATGAATGTGTGTATGATGTATGAAATGACGGCAGTCAGTGAATGAGTGTGTGAATGAATAAGAGAGTTGTTTGACTGGACAAATATTAAAACACAAAACACCTCACAAGATAACACTACCTCCGCCACAAGGTCACTTTAAGAGAATTTAGTTTTGCAAAGTTTAGCCTGTTTCTTAAATAAAGTTGAACTCCCCAGTTATTCAAAACCCTCAGATTAATAAAGGTTATAAGTCTATGCATGGTTGGGCTAAGACCTTTAAGTTAATAAAGTTATTTCTCCAAGTTGCACTACCCTTTAGGAAAATAAGAAAGTTTTAAAAGGTTTACAACAGAAGTATAAGAGGTCAGAGCAAGCCATGTGTTGGGTCATTGCAAGCTTTGGTAGTTTACAATGTACTGTTCCGATTGTTTGCACTGTTGTTTTTGCACTGTTTTTGTGACCTTCTTATATAATTGAGAGGGGGGTGATGTAGGGGGCGTGTCTAAGGTACGAGGGGATGTACCGGGGCAGGAATGCACAGGGGAGCATGCACCGAAATAGACAACCCTATTGGTTAAGGAAGTCACATGGAGGAAGTGCCGAATTTGAAATAAACCTCTTTGTTCTCCACCTCAGAAGAGCGTGCATCCTTCTTTATCATATAAAGTATCCCAAACGCCGTATCTCCGGAGCTCACGTAGTTCACCCAGAGATAGGGACTGAGTGATTATTTCTGGCTATGTCTCCTCCACTGGATGTGAAGGTCCTGTCTCTTCATCACCATTCACTATACGAACTGATTTAGTCTTTGATTTCCTTTTCTGGACAGGGGCAACTGCTCTTGGTTTTGGTTGTCCTTCTGGTTCCTTGATGGTTTGTGTGGACACAGTGCTGGTTGATTTATTTCTTTTTCCCTCTGACTCAGTCGTGGTTTGGGTGGACATGGTGTCTGTGGATTTGCTCCTTCTCTCCTCCCCCTGACAGTGCTGTACCATGTCAAGTAGTGTCCGGTAGGCAGTGACCAGGGCCCAGCAGGTTGCTGTGAGCTGGCCATCTCTGGAGCTGCCAGAGCATTTTCCCTTCACCAGTCTTATCATGCTAACAGGATCCTGCAGTTGTTCAGGGGTGAATTTCCAGATCATTGGAGGAGAAAACTTCTCCAAATACTGGTCGATGTCCTCCCACTTCCTGTGCCACTCAACATTATCCACTCCCAGGGCAGACCTCCAGACAACCTCCTTAGAAGGCTCTGTTCTGACCCTAAACATGGTGTAGGCAGTACAGAGCAGACAAAGCAACACTAACAACAACATTACACTGTCTTTAACATCAAAAAGAAACTCCATATTTTCAAAAGCTGTTGTAGCAGGTCTGAAGGGGAAGAAGGAGGTGAAAGGCTGGAAACAACCATTCCCTCCTGTTCCCCCAAAAGACTGGGTGCAATTTTCAATGAGGCCCCAGAGGTAGCAACCCAAACCAGGACAGGCAAACAAGACTGAATACACATTCACAATGAAACTCACTGCTTCTTATGTTATGACGACATAAACAGTATCATAATAAAGTAATTTTGATCCCTCTCCCTGGTCTTAAAGTGAGCATCAAAATAGGCAAATAGTTCCCCATATGCAGAAATATGAACATGCTCAGATATAACATCCATGTGAATACATCAAACAACATGGTGATCATGGAGTTTCTGTATCCAAATACACAAACACTTAAAATGAAATTGTGATTCTGACTTCTCTCTCATGCCCCACATTGAGTACCAAGGAATGTGCTGGTTTAAAGGTAAACCGGCAGGAGAAATCATAGAATCATAGCATCATAGAATCAGTCGGGTTGGAAGGGACCTCCGAGATCATCAAGTCCAACCTTTGATCCACTACCACCATGGTTACTATACCATGGCTGTAAGTGCCACATCCAGTCTCATCTTAAAAACCTCCAGGGACGGAGAATCCACCACTTCCCCGGGTATCCCATTCCAATGCCTGATTACCCTCTCTGTAAACAATTTCTTCCTAATATCTAACCTAAACCTCCCCTGGCACAGTTTAAGACCATGCCCTCTTGTTTTGCTGATAGTTGCCTGGGAGAAGAGACCAACCCCCACCTGGCTACAACCTCCTGTCAGGGAGTTGTAGAGAGTGATGAGGTCTCCCCTGAGCCTCCTCCAGGCTGAACAACTCCAGCTCCCTCAGCCTCTCCTCATAGGTCTTGTGCTCAAGTCCCTTCACCAGCCTTGTTGCTCTTCTCTGGACCTGCTCCAGCACCTCAATATCCTTCCTGAACTGAGGGGTCCAGAACTGAACACAGTACTCCAGGTGTGGCCTCACCAGCGCTGAGTACAGGGGAAGAATCACTTCCCTGGTGTCAGAGACTGAAATAGTTAATGATTTACGCATTCTAAGAGACTCCTGCAGGTTTTTGACTTTCTGATAAGTAACTGGGCCCATTCCCCCCCCCCTTTCCCCTGGCGGCAGCAGCGGCCGGATGTGGGCGCGGGAGCTGGGGGCGTTGCTGGGACGGGGAGAGCTGGGAATACTGGAGTGCAGCTGTCAAGCCCCGAAAAGGCGGGAAGAGCCAAGTTTACCACGCCCTCTATATGAATTCCGCGCCAAAAGGGGGACACCAACCTATGAAAACAACTCCCCGCCCTGGGGGAGGTGCAAAGGATATGGATTTTGACTGGTGACTTTGGGGTTTTTGGCGGGGTTTTTGCTTTTCCTTCTCCCCCCACCATCTGCGGATCAAGACATCACTGGATCCAATGGGTGGTGATTATCTCATCTTCTTTTTTTTTTCCTTGCTTTTTCTTACTCTTATCCTGTCTTTCTCTCCCCTATGCATTTTTCTCCTCCCCAGAAAGGTTATGACAGTACCCAAAATGTTAGTATACTTATTGATATAAAATTGTTAAAATAAATCTTGTCAATATATGCTTTAGACACTGATTATTTAGTGTTGCTTCGCTTTAATCCACCCCAAAGGAGTTATTGATAAAGCCTGGGTTATCCCCTTCCCCCCCCCTTTCTTGGGGCGGGTTGTAACACCTGGTCCTGCTGGTGACACTGTTCCTGATACAGGTCAGGATGCCATTGGTCTTCTTGGCCACCTGGGCACACTGCTGGCTCATGTTCAGCTTCTTGTCAATCCAAACTCCCAGGTCCCTCTGCCTGGCTGTTCTCCAACCACTCTGTCCCCAGCCTGTAGGTTGTTGTGACAAAAGTGCAGGACCCGGCACTTGGTCTTGTTGAACATCATCCTGTTGGAATCAGACCAACTCTCCAGTCTGTCCAGGTCCCTCTGCAGAGCCCTCCTGCCTTCCAGTTGATCAACACTCCCCCCCAACTTAGTGTCATCTGCAAATTTGCTGATGGTGGACTCAATCCCATCATCTAAATCATCAATAAAGATATTAAATAGAACTGGGTCCAACACGGAGCCCTGGGGAACACCACTAGTGACCGACCGCCAACTGGATGCAGCACCGCTCACCACCACTCTCTGGGCCCGGTCATCCAGCCAGCACAGAGTGCCCCTGTCCAAGCCATAGGTTGCCAGTTTTTTCAGGAGTATTCTGTGGGAGACGGTGTCAAAGGCTTTGCTGAAGTCCAGGTAGACTACATCCATAACCTTCCCCTTATCCACCAGGCGGGTCACCTGTTCATAAAAGGAGATCAGGTTGGTCAGGCAGGACCTGCCCCTCCTAAACCCATGCTGGCTGGGTCTGATCCCTTGTCCATCCTGTATGTGCCATGTGATTGCACTGAGGATGATCTGCTCCATAACCTTGCCAGGCACTGAGGTCAGGTTGACAGACCTGTAGTTTCCCGGGTCCTCCTTCTGGGCCTTTTTGTGGATTGACGTGATATTCGCCAACTTCCAGTCATCTGGGACCTTCCCAATGAGCCAGGACCTGTAGCAGAGGCGGTCCTTGTATAACAAGGAATAAGTACGCTCCTCGTGCGTGGTGTGGACAAAGAGGCTTTATTTCAAACTCGGCGCGGTTTTATTCCTTAACACCATGTGACTTCTTTAACCAACCAGGTTACTTATGTCGGGGCATGCTCTCTTGGGCTCTGTTACCTTGGCACATCTTTTGTGCCCTTAGACACGCCTCCCACATCACCCCTCTCCTAAATATCTAAAAGAAGTCACGATAACAGTGTAAACAAAAATGCAAACAACAATTCAAACGATCAAAACATTATCATAGAATCATAGAATAGATTGGGTTGGAAAAGACCTCCAAGATCATCGAGTCCAACCCCTGATCCAACTCCAATTACTATATCATGGCACTAAGGGCCACGTCCAATCTCTTTTTAAAAACCTCCAGGGATGGTGAATCCACCACCTCTCTGGGTAGGCCGTTCCAATGCCTGATAACCCTCTCTGTAAAGAATTTCTTCCTAACATCTAACCTAAACCTCCCCTGGCAGAGCTTGAGCCCATGTCCCCTTGTCCTATTGTTGGTTGCCTGGGAGAAGAGACCAACCCCCACCTGGCTATAACCTCCCTTCAGGTAGTTGAAGAGAGTGATGAGGTCGCCTCTAAGCCTTCTCTTCTCCAGACTGAACAACCCCAGCTCCCTCAGCCTCTCTTCATAGGACCTGTGCTCAAGTCCCTTCACCAGCCTCGTTGCTCTTCTCTGGACCCGCTCCAGCACCTCAATATCCCTCCTGAACTGAGGGGCCCAGAGCTGAACACAATACTCAAGGTGTGCCCTCACCAATGCAGAGTACAGGGGAAGGATCACTTCCCTGCTCCTGCTGGTCACACTGTTCTTGATGCAGGCCAGGATGCCATTGGCCTTCTTGGCCACCTGGGCACACTGTTGGCTCATGTTCAGTCTCCTGTCGATCAGCACCCCCAGGTCCCTCTCCGCCTGGCTGCTCTCCAGCCACTCTGTCCCCAGCCTGTAGCGTTGCAGGGGGTTGTTGTGGTCAAAGTGCAGGACCCGGCACTTGGCCTTGTTGAACTTCATTCCATTGGAGTCAGCCCATCTCTCCAGTCTATCCAGATCCCTCTGCAGAGCCCTCCTGCCTTCCGGCAGGTCGACACTCCCTCCTAACTTGGTGTCATCTGCAAATTTGCTGATGATGGACTCAATCCCCTCATCTAAATCATCGATAAAGATGTTAAAAAGGACTGGGCCCAGCACTGACCCCTGGGGAACACCACTGGTGACCGGTCGCCAACTGGATGCAGCACCGTTCACCAGCACTCTCTGGGCCCGGCCCTTGAGCCAGTTCCTGACCCAGCACAGAGTGCCCCTGTCCAAGCCATGGGTTGCCAGCTTTTCCAGGAGTATGCTATGGGAGACAGTGTCAAAGGCTTTGCTGAAGTCCAGATAGACCACATCCACAGCCTTTCCCTCATCCACCAGGTGGGTCACCTGATCGTAAAAGGAGATCAGGTTGGTCAAACAGGATCTGCCCCTCCTAAACCCATGTTGGCTGGGTCTGATCCCTTGTCCATCCTCTAGCTGCTGTGTGATTTCACACAGGATAATCTGCTCCATAACTCCGCCAGGCACCGAGGTCAGGCTGACAGGCCTGTAGTTACAAGGGTCAGCCTTGCAGCCTTTTTTATGGATTGGGGTGATATTTGCCAACTTCCAGTCATGTGGGACCTCCCCAGTGAGCCAGGATTGTTGGAAGATGATGGAGAGCGGCTTGGTAAGCTCTTCTGCCAGCTCCTTCATTATCCTAGGATGGATCCCATCTGGTCCCATAGACTTGTGAGGATCCAGATGACTCAGTAAGTCACTAACTATTTCCTCCTGGAATACAAGGGGACTATTTGGTTTCCTATCTCTGTCTACCAGCTCCAGAGGCCGGTTGCCTTGAGGGCCACCTGTCCTACTGGTAAAAACTGAGGCAAAGTAGGTGTTAAGTACCTCAGCCTTCTCCTCATCTCTATTAACTATGTTTCCCTCCAAGTCCCTCAAAGAATGGAGGTTTTCTTTGCCCCTCCTTTTGTTATTAATGTATTTATAGAAGGACTTTTTGTTATCCCTAACAGAAGTGGCTAATTTAACTTCAAATTGCGCTTTTGTATCCCTGATTTTCTTTCTGCATGATCTAGCTGTCTTCCTGAATTCTTCGTAAGTAGTCAGCCCTTTCTTCCACAGTCGGTAAATTCTCTTTTTATCCCTGATTTCCTTCAGAATCTCCCTGTTTAACCAAGTTGGTTGTCTTCCCCGCCGGCTTGCCTTTCGGCACACCGGTAGGGCCTGTTCCTGTGCACTCAAAACTTCCTGCTTGAAGCACATCCATCCCTCCTGGACCCCCTTGTTTTCAAGGGTTGTTTCCCAGGGTATGCTCTGGACTAGACTTCTGAATAGGTCAAAATCTGCCCTCCGGAAGTCCAGCGTAGAGGTTTTATTGTTGTTTCTCCTTGAATCTCTGAGTATTGAAAATTCTATTATTTCATGGTCACTATTTCCCAGGCGGTCTTCAACCACTACATCTCCCATCAGCCCCTCTCTGTTTGTAAACAGCAGGTCTAGTGGGGCCTTACCCCTGGTAGGTTCATTTACCAGTTGATGGAGGAAATTGTCCTCTATACACTCCAAGAATTTCCTAGACTGCCTCTTCTCTGCAGTATTGAGCTCCCAGCAGATATCTGGCAGGTTAAAGTCACCCACAAGGACAAGGGCTGACGATTTCGAGACATCCGCCAGCTGCTTGTAGAATATTTCATCCCCTTCGTCATCCTGGTAGGGCGGTCTGTAACAGACACCTATGATGATGTCGGCCTTGTTGGTCTTCCCCCTGATTCTGGTCCACAGGCACTCAACCTTATCGTTGCTGATCTCAAGTTCAACAGAGTCAAGAGACTCTCTAACATATAAAGCCACCCCTCCACCTCTCCTACCCTGCCTGTTCTTTCTGAAGAGCGTGTAGCCATCCATGGCAACACTCCAGTCACGTGAGTCATTCCACCACATTTCTGTGATGGCGACTACATCATAGCTTTCCTGCTGCACAATGGCTTCCAGTTCCTCTTGTTTGTTGCCCATACTGCGTGCATTAGTGTACATGCACTTCAGGTGGGCTGTTGATTTAATTTTTAACTCAGGTTTTCCATCATTAGGCTGATCATTGGAGAGCCCGGTTTCAACCCCTTCCCCCTTCAAACCTAGTTTAAAGCCCTCCTGATCAGCCTCGCTAACTTATGGGCTACAGTCCTCTTTTTCTTCCTAGAAAGAGGAATCCCGTCTGATTTTAAGAAACTAGGTACCATGGAGTTTGCCCCATGGTCAAAGAAACCAAAATTTTGATGGTGGCACGAATCCTTTAGCCATCTGTTGAGGAGTTGGGCTTTTTTACTCCACTCTTTATTTAACTCCTCATCCATCCCAGATAGTACAGGAACTGAGGCAAATATCACCTGTGCTCCCGTCCCCTGAACTGACCGACCCAGTGCTTTGAAGTCTTTTTTAATTATCTTGGCACTTCTTCGATTAATGTCCTCACTGCCAGCCTGGACTACCACCAGTGGATAATAGTCTGAGGGCTGAATTAACTCAGGAAGTCTCTTACTAATATCCCTCACCCTGGCCCCAGGAAGGCAGCATACTTCTCTCTGGGATGGGTCTGGGCGACAAATAGGGCCCTCAGTTCCCCTCAGAAGGGAGTCACCGACTACAACTACCCTTCTTTTTTTCTTTATACCTGTGGTTGTAATCCGTCTATTAGACAGGGCTGAACCAGGAGGCTTTCCAGAGAGATCTTCTTGGCTGTCCTCTACCTGACTGTCTGGGTCCAGGGACTCATATCTATTCTTCAAGGGCACCCTGGGGGGTGATGGGGGTCGAGAGAGAGTTCTTTTACCTCTCCCATTAGGGACCTGTTTCCATTCCCCCCCATCAATTTGGTCTGCTCCATCTGCCTTATGGCAGGAGGGGCAGGGCTTCGCCATCTCCTGTTTGACTTCCTTAGGGTTCAAAAGGGTTTGACTCCACCAGTCAATTTCCTTTTCACTCTCTCTAATGCACCTTAATCTCTCTACCTCTTCCTTAAGTTCTGCTACCAGGCACAGTAAGTCACTCACCTGCTCGCATCGTACACAGCTACCTCCTACACCATCCTCCAGTACCAACATCAGGCTCAGACACTCAGCACACCCAGAGACCTGGGTGGCTGCATCCTTCTTCGAGGGGAGTGTCTGAGCAGACACTCCTAGTATTAACAGCAGTAATGGCTCTTGTTTTCCTGGAAACCATTGCTAGCTTTAAAAAGCACACTCACCTACGAGAAGTGGGAGCTGGTTCAGCCCTGCCTGCTTGAATTGCCTTGAAATTGCTGTGCCACACCCATTAGTCTGCTCCTGTGGGGTGCGTGAGCAAAGCTCGCTCATGCTCCTGGAGGCTCTTATATAGCCTCCCCTATGACCTGCTAATGAGCCTGACCCACCCCTCACTCACCTTAATCGGTTCCAAGGAGGAGCCAAGCCTGGGCAGCAAATGGCCAAGTAGTTCTCCTGGAGGCTCTTATATAGCCTCCCCTATGACCTGCTAACGAGCCTGACCCACCCCTCATTCACCTTAATCAGTTCCGAGGAGGAGCCAAGCCTGGGCAGCAAATTATAAGTTACCATTATAAGCAAATTATAAGCAATTATAAGTTACCAAGTTTCGCAGTGATCCAGCACATTGCTTGCTTGACTACTTATACTTCTATTGTAAACATTTTTAAAACCTTCTTATATTCCTATAGGGTAGTGCAACTTGGAGAGACAACTTTATTAACTTGGGCTTATCTTAACTGTGTGTAAACTATAACCTTTTTAATCTGAGGGTTTTTATAACTGGGAGATTTAACTTTATTTAAGAAACAGGGTAATCTTAGCAAACTTCAATTTCTTAAAAGCGACCTGTGGCTGAGGTAATGTTATTTTGTGAGGTGTTTTGTTTTCCATTTGATTAGTCAAACAACTATTTTCATTCATTCACTCATCTCATTCATCGGTGGCCACCGTACACTGAACACACACACAAACACACACACACACATTTCAGAGACTGTGTTTCACCACGTTGGTCATTTTCTAATGTAAACTTGAAACATAACATAACTCTTTTCAAACTTCTGCGTTGCTCTGGTTCCTGCTGCTGTGGTCACATATTTGAATAGGGTTTTACACACTTGGGAGAATTCTGTTTGAGTCACAAAATCTAGGGATCTCATCTAATGTCCTGAAATCAATTCTTACCATGATTAGTAGTTTGGGAGAAACAAACGCTTGAGGTGTGTGCTGCTTTTCAGACCTGCTTCTGTCAGCACTGTCACAACTCAAAAATTGATAACATACATAGCTTTTTACAGATGTTCTTACAGGTTACACTGGTTCTCCCCCCTTTTGTTTAAATTTAGCATGTGTTTCAAAATGTGATGTGCTTTTGCTGTTTTATGGTTTAATGTGGAATGCTTGTGACATGAGAATTTTCCTATTTGATAGGAAGTAGCTGTTTATTATTAATGTTAATCCATTTTTTTGTATCAAGGTTGCTAAGCAACTAACTCGTGTTTTACACCTTTGTGTTTTGTCTAGTGGATGTAGTAGCAGTTATGCTTTGTGGATGTGTATCTATTTGCATGTACATTTTCAACATGCCCAATTCAGATATGTACATATCTGTTTGTTAGAACTCACTTGCTATTAACCAGTTAGGGTTAATACTTTCTGACACGGCATGACCACAATTTCCTGACAGTGTGAGCATACCTTGATGATGTAGTTTTTATTAATTGTTATTTTGAATGGTCTCTTTAGAGAACCTGTATTCTGATGTAATGAATGAGACAATTGCTTGCCTTAGAACTCTGGGTATAGTGTTAAACATTGCTGCTTTAGCAGCTTCTTAGTTACTGTCAGTTATTGTCTGTGGCATGTCAGGATGTGATTTGTGTACATATATATAGAAATCATACCTTCTGCAACTCACAGGAACCAAACAGAACGCATTTCAAACAACAGGTAAGGGTTAACAATATCTCAAGGAAATTAACTTACTAGACGGGATATTAATCTTATAGCATAATAAGCACAATTATAACATCCGAAAAAACTTCTCCAAGGTATTATGAATGACAATCAGTTCCAGAACTATAGAGAAGCTTGGTTCATGGCTGTAGTTTTCCTACTGATCAGTGGCAGGATTTATTCAAGTCATTGCAGCATTTTGTGTTTTTCTAGATGCATGTGTGAAGGCCCTGAGGCCTTTCACTGGTTCAGTTTTGCATCTGGTGTGGCTTTTAAAGGCAAATTGCTGATTTCTGCCACAATCTGTGCTTAAGGAGATGAATTAAAATATTACCACTAAAACTTGCCAGGGCATCTTAAAATCCGGCGTCCTCAGCTGTCATCCTATCCAAATTGTCTTTCAAAGCTGGAATGTTGGTAAAGGCAGGATTTCTTCCGTCCAGTTCTCTCAGTCGTGCTCTGCCCTAAATGACAAGCTTGCAAACATATTAGCAGTTTACACAGATTTTAGGTGGTGTGGTATGACAGAAAAAGCTGTTCTAGAACCAACAGTGGGTTTCTCTCAGTTTGATCCCACTGAAACAAACTGCAATGCTTCATACCTGCTGGAAACAAGAACTAGGCAGAATCGCCTTTCCGCATCTCTGTTGTTCTGTTTGCCTTTTATCACTTTGGTATAATTCTCTAACATTTGGTTTGCCTCTGCAGCTAACGATTTGTCAGACTTTAAATTGAAGTTCTCCCTTAGCAACATAAAGAGAGGGTATAGATCCCCTATGGTTATGGTTAAAACAGGTTTTAAGCAATTGGTAGCTCTCTGATGCTTCTGCAACTCCTGTAAATATAAATGTTTTTTACCTCGAGTTGTGTCAGCTGTGTAGAACTTTTTTGCTGTGTTCTCTCGTCCCGGGCAAGTCCAGAGTTGTGGTTGTTGAATTCTTCCTGAAACAACCTGAAGATCTGTACCTTGGGTGGTTTTGGTTAAAGCAGCAGGAACAAATAGCAGTTCATTTCTTGTGGCCGTGGTTATTAACGTGTCATCTGCATAATGATGTATTATGGCTGTCTGATACTTTATCGAGGTATTTTGCATCTCCTGAGGAAGGGCAGCCCAGCAGTGACTTTGCATAGATTGTGCACTGTTTAAAACCATGATGGGAAAGAAAGGTTTCTGGGCACCTTCCGGGTGAAGTAGAATGGTAAAGGAATGGTTTTTTGAATCAGTTACCACTCGTGGCCAATTTGCTAGAAGCCTTATAGGTAGGGGCAGTCCGATCTGCAAGGCTTCTGCATGTTTTTTGACTGCATGTTCTGCTCTTAACATTTGCAATGTTTTCCACCTGTCACCTTTCTTTGGGGTACAGGGTACACGGGTATTTTGGGGACTGGTTATTGGCATATTGTGGCTTGCCTTAATTTGTTTCCTTTCTTGCACATGAAAAGTAGTACCACAAAGGATTACAGCAAGCAGGGCTCCTACAAGCAGTATAATGCTTGTAGCACATCTTTTGCCTTGCTTATGGCACCTTTGGTATAACTCAGTCATTTCTCTGCTGTTAGGGTGTTTATGGAATGTTGCTACTAGGGGCTTCCAAGGACAATCTTCCTGAGAGTGACCTATTTCTTCACAACTAATACAACTTGCTGTGTGTCTGACTTCCTTCTGTACTCTTATCTGGGCATCTAAAGCTGCAGCTAAAGAGGCAGGTAGCTGCTTCTCAGAGCTAACCTTTTGGTAGGGTTGTACCAACTCAATAAAGTCACAGTTCTCCCTTGCAGGAGGGTTCTGCAAAACTCCCTCACAGTTTGCATTTTCTCTTTCAAAAGCCAAATGCTTGTACAGCATCTCTCTGACTTCATTGTATTCAATTTGCTTGTTCAAAGCAGACTGCAGCTGGTCTACACATCTTAAATTTAACTCAGTATAACTTTGTAACTCTTTAATGGGGGACAGGTGATCATCTTGATCTGCAGTGAGAATGCTTCCCATAGCTTTTAGGGCTTGCCTGGCTATCTCTCTATGGTACTTTGATTGTAAATCTGAATTATAATTTGCTTCTCTGCTTAATTGGTGTGCCGTGATGCCTGCCTGTGGGTATTTAATATGAATAGAGCAATTTTTCTGAAAATCAGTTAACCAAACTGTATATTGGGTGTCACTGAGAACTAATTTTACCAATTCTTCCCAGTCATATGTGGTGAAAAGATAGATGTAACTCAATGCCTCCAAATATTTGAAAATATTGGTTAAAGACAGACCAGAACCTCTTATCAAATGCCTCAGGTTCTCTGTGGCCCTATACAGGGTTTGACTCTGAGGGGACTGGCTTTGGCTATTATCGTCTGGGCATGCCTGATTAACATTCAGGCTTTCCATACGAATTGCCTTGTCTAGACATTGTTCCCACATGTTAGCTGACTTCTCCCCATTTGCCCTTTTGATCCCTCCCGTTGGAATCATGTTTTGTTCTTTCTCCCCCTCCCCCCATCCCTCCCATTTCTCCCCCCTTGTAGCCCCGGTGAGACCGGTTCCCTGTTGGGGGGTGGTGGGCGGTACAGGCGGCGAGTAGGGGGCGGGGTTTCCTCCCTTCTCGTGTCTGTGGGTGGGGTGGGGCTGCACCTGGGCTGGAAGAGAAAGGTCAGGGTTTGCGTCGTGATGAGGGGAAAATGGCTGCGGCCACACCGGGCCACGTGGTCGCTGGTCATCCGCAGCGAAATGGGGTAGGTACGCTGAATTAGCCCCCCCATCGCTGTAACAGAATTGCTTGCTGTGGTCCCATAGACCAGGAGCTTGCATGGCAATTCTGTCCCTTCCTAGCGACTGTGTTCTCCCGACTCCCGTCCCTCCCGGTATGTTTCCTAAGTTTCTGTTACTATGTTGTGTTGTGCTGCTACCAGTAGTGTGTGCGGGGGATGCGGTGTGGGTTTTTTGTTTTTCCCTGTGTGCTTTGTGCAGGCAGAGTTTATAACTGAGTAAACTGCTTTATGTTGCAAAAACTGGCAATCGCCTGTGTCTGTGTTTCGTTTCAATGTATCATGAGGTTTCTATGGAAACAAGTGTCTGTGTTTACCTTATCTACGAGCGACTGGGAGCACACGTGTTTTGAGTCCTTTGTGTAGCAGTTTTGTTTATCTGGCAGTCTTTTCTCTGCGGTTTTTTTTTCTCGGCGTCTCTGCGGGGGTCCGGGTCTGTTGCGGCTGTGGCGTGGAGGGGCGTGCGGCGGCGGCTTGGCGCGGGGCAGGATCGGTGCGGGCGTCCTCAGCGCGTGGCTGGTGTCCCGGTGCAGGCTGCGAGCGGCGGCTCGGGGCAGCGGCAGGCATGGGGCAGCTGTAGCTACGGGCGCGGGGTTGGCTGCAGAAGCGGCGCTTGGGGCTGCAGGCGATCAACGTGTGCGGGCTGCTGAAGCGGCGAACGGCGGCGGCGGCGCTGGCGGCGGCGTCTCAGTCACGCGGCGGCGACTCGGTGCTGGTCCGGCTCCGTCTCTGGCGAGCACGGCGTTCGGTGGGCAGCGGCAGCTCTGGGGCTCCCACAGTTCGCTGGTGGGTGCGGGGGTCAGGGCGCGCTGTATCAGGAAGGCGCGGCGCGGCGCCTTCGGTAAAACCTGCGCGATTTGAATGCGGCGCGGGGGCTTTTTTGCGGCGGTGCTTTTTAAGATGGAGATGTTAAGAGGCGGCAGCAGCAAAGCTGCTTCTCGCACGTGGTCCTGCCGCAGCAGTCGGCAGCGGCAAGGCCACTTTTACCAGATGGCCAACACACGGGGACCGCGACAGGCTTTTCCCTGATGCTCTTAAGGTACTCCGCGGCTCGGGTCTCCGAGCTGCAGGCACACTCTCGCCCAGGGAGCAGTCTTAGACGTGCGGAATGCCTCCCAGTTGGACTCACCGCTTTTGATGTTGTGTGGACCCTCTGCTCTCTCCGGTTGCTGCTGGACCTCTCGGTTTCTTCTTCAACTTCTTTCTTCTCTTCTCTCGTGCACTTTCCTAATATTTTTGGAGCTCCTAAACTAACTTTCCGTTTCTCAGATGCTACTGAGACCACGGCTTTACTGACGTCAAGGTTTTTTGCGGTAAAGGCTCCCGTCTCCGAGAATTGAGATGATCCCGGAGCCACCGGCTGATTTCCTGATTCAGGAGAAATATCTGGCTTAATATAAGCTAAAAGAGTCCAGGGTAATTGGCTTAATATAAACTAAAATGTCCCTTTTCGGGTTGCCATATTTAGCAGAGGCGGTCCTTGTATAACAAGGAATAAGTACGCTCCTCGTGCGGTGGTGTGGACAAAGAGGCTTTATTTCAAACTCGGCGCGGTTTTATTCCTTAACACCATGTGACTTCTTTAACCAACCAGGTTACTTATGTCGGGGCATGCTCTCTTGGACTCTGTTACCTTGGCACATCTTTTGTGCCCTTAGACACGCCTCCCACAAGGACCGTTGGTAGATGATGGAGAGCAGCTTGGTGAGCTCTTCTGTCAACTCCCTCATCACCCTCAGAACCCAACTCAAAAGAGATTATAAGTCAGTTACAATTTCATAAAAATAATACAATAAATACAATTATATAGACAAACAATTGGTTTTAACCTACAAAACCCAGATGTATAACCCAGTACCCTGGGGCACGAACAGAGTGGTGTTCGTTGGCCCCCATGTTGAGCCCCACATGGTCCCCCTGAGTCCAAAAGTAAAAGGAGAGGAAAAACCTGTTGGTGCGAGTGATGGTTGCAGTCCGATCGAGAGTAGTGATCACAGTCTGGTTGAAAGTGGTGGTCGCAGTCTGGTCGAGGTCCTGGTCCTCCTCTGGATCCCACAAGTGGTATCAAAAGTCCCAAGACCCCAAGATTATATACCCTCAGGTTCAGGCAGGAATACCCAGTACCTCCCCCAGGGCAGGGAGTTCCACAGTGGGTGATTGTGAGTCATGGTTGTGAGGACAGGAACATCCTCCTATCTCACAGGCTTCTTAACACCCAACTTATAGCCTGAGGGGTCAGGTGTGCTCTGGGCAGCTGCTGCAAATGTTCTATTAACAGTTTCTGGGAAATGACATAGAGGGTGTAGAATACACAGTTTGGGTTACACCCATACAGTGATGTCCCAGTTGTTCTAACTAGGACTATAGGTAACATAACAAAAGAAAACAAGGAACAATCCTGCACCGAAACCCCCACCAAAAACAATTTAGTACTTATCACCTTTTGGCACAGTTATAACCATGACCAGCAGGGGGCGCTGGTGCATTGGGAGGCAGGGGCTGCAGTGCCTCACTCACAGTCACCAGGGGGCACTGTTGGACCTCCAGAGGAGCAGAGGATGCAGTTGCTCTCCGATGGTCGACAGGGGGCACTGTTGGGTTCTGGTGACAGCCACGACCATGGGGCCAAACATGCAGGAAGCAACCGATTGGGGACCCCCACCGAAGGGGGAAGGGAAAAGGGAGAAGGGGGGAGGGTGATTCCTCCTATGGACTCATACTGTCAAAGACTCTGGCTGGAACTCCCCTTCCTCATCAACGGATGTAAAGTGCCATCGGCACGGAAAAGGGAGGAGGGAGAAGAGCAGCCTTTCCCCTCAAAAATTCCTCAGCAGATGGTATCAACTTCTCCGATGAACTCCGAGGCAAGTCCGGGCAGTGGGCAGAACTGAGCATGAGGGAACAGAGGCAAACTGGAGCCAAAAGCAGCTAGATGACTTGACCGAAAACAAAATGAACCCAGGAGCTCTTCTCTTCCCACACACCCTCCCTGAGTCAGGGCAAAAGTAAAGTGCCATCCCCAGAAGAAAAAAAACCTCACCTCCCCCTACAGTCTTCTGAAGTCATTAGTTCAGAATGTGGGGCTATCAGCCTTTGTGTGGCTCACTCTGATCATCTCCTCCCTGCTCCCTCGCTCAACAACTTTCTTTCACAGTGGTAAAGGGAAAAAATTCCAAGCAGAGGTTTTTTTTTTCTTTAAAACAAGAAAACCTGTGACAGAGAGTTTCATTTATCCTGATGTTTTCGGCGACAGTGCAGTCATCTGGTCCAACCTCCCTGCTCAAGCAGGGTCCTCCTAACAATCACATATAGAAGGGTTTAGCACAGCCAGTCAGGCTGCATTTCATTAATTTTTACACTAAAACATATTAAAATTTACCGTCCTCTGGTTTCAGTTTTAATGAATGAACCCTAATTTGAAACAGGCTAGCTACTGTGTGACTTTAAATCCCTCAAGTCATAGGCTTCCACTGTGTTTTTCTAACTGGACAGGATGTTTTTATTGTAAGGAACTAAGTCATCTCTTTGGAAAAAAAATAAGGTCAGAGTGAGAATGAAATAAAGACAAGACAAAATAAAATAAAAATTCAACTATGTTAGTGTGACTTTGCAAAATTGTAACTGCTTGAAAGAAGGTTACTGCCCAAATTGTGGGCAATTAAGATAAAACTTTCCCCCTGAAACTATAAAATGGTAAATCCCCAGGGGGTGGTGACCCTTGAGGTTTGAGCCAATGAGCGCTTCTGCAAAATATAAACATATCACAAGCAGACTGGAAGAGAAGGTGTAATTGTAGTTGTTGTTGGAGAGGTGGCCATGTTGTGAAAGCCACGAGCAGAAGGGGCAGGAGCCCGTTGGGGGCTCTGACCCCTCCAGCCCCTGGCTGGGGGGCTGCAGGGACTTGGAACAGTGTAAGACTGGGCTAAGTACCTGCAACTATGAGCTGGGGGATGTTTCTCCATTGTGAGCAGCAGCAGTGGCAGAAGAACACTGACTGAGGAAAAGTGGCAGAGAACCAGAAGAGATAAGAGAGAAGCAGCAAACAAGCATGCAGCCGAGCAGGAAGACACAGAATTGTCTGAGAGACGAGAACCAGCAGAGATAAGAGAGAAGCAGTAAACAAGC
Source organism: Corapipo altera (assembly GCF_003945725.1). NCBI lineage: Eukaryota > Metazoa > Chordata > Aves > Passeriformes > Pipridae > Corapipo > Corapipo altera. Next base: position 152,120 of record NW_020885010.1, on the reverse strand, counting down.
ATGCAACCGAACAGGAAGACACAGAATTGTCTGAGAGACGAGAACCAACAACAGAGAGAGAACTAAGCTCTACAGAGACAGAGTTTTGGGGTAAGAACTGAATCAAAACCCCCAAACTCCTTTTTTGACCTCTCCTAAGTGGAGAGGATCGATTCCTACTGAATGGAAGTCCTAAGATGCAGCAGCACTGCAGAGGAACTGAGAAGCTCAGGCGTCCTGGAAAACTGGACCGGGATGGCCAAAGGAATGCAGAGGAGGGCTTTTGCCCCCCCCCCCTGCTTTGAGTCAGAGCATGGAACTCTGCAAAGGGGACTTGAATCCCCTTAAGATACGGACCGTCACAAAGGCTTCTGTACTTCGTTGATATGACCGTGGTGAAGTGACCTTTGTCCGGGTGAACACAACCCATGGAAGAGAAGACCCTCGCTTGGAGATGAAGGACTGAGAGGGTCTTGGATACCCCCCTCGTGTGTACTGGCAGAGATCCAGCTGCAATTGCTGCATGAAATGAGATAGACTGCTGCCCTGAAGACACTGCTGCTCTGAGAGTGGAAAGGATCTTTTCCTTCTTCCCTCCTGGACTTTTATTTGGAAGGGAGAAGAGATTTGATCCATTGTAAATACTGTTTTGTCATGGTAGAGATAGTTAAGATTGTATACAATGTATTGTAGTATTTATTTTGTACAGTCATTGTAATATATTTCCTTCCTGCCATTTTGAGTCTTGTGTGGTGTCTGGAAAACCCATCTCACACTGGGTTGAGATGTGGGAGGGGGGTTAGAACTAGAGAATTGGATTTTAGGGCTCTCAAACTATGACATGGACGAAGATCCTGTGCAAAGGTATACAAATTTTAAAGCACTCTTTCATTTTTCTCTAGGGTTTTGTAAAGGAAACCCTCAGTCGTACACTGTTTTTCTAGGGCTATGGCTTGCTAGTAGCTAACAAGAACAGCATCTTTCTAATTGTGGGTTAGAGTCCCACTGGAAAGTTGCATAGGCTTTGATTGTGAGTTAGAGTCTCACCAAAGCTATACCAAATTCCTCTGGCTAAGAGGATTTGGAAGAAAGGGACAGATGTTTTTGGGTTTACCTTTGTGGCTGGATTTTGGACTTGGACTCGGAATTGCGATCATTATAAGTCTAGTAATATATTATCTTTGGGTTTGTTTTAAACTATCTGTGGGGATCCCTTGTGTGTGTTGATTATATTGTTTGGGAGTATTGTCTTTTATGTCATAAAATTACTGTTGTGTGTTAAGTAAGCAAATATTGGGAATTATATTTGTTTTGTTACTGTTTTACTTCCAACCACGGCAAAAAGACTACCTTCATGTGTTTATGGGAGATAGTGGTTTCATGGTTTACAGAACTAATTGGGCAGGAAACTGACTCTAACACTTATTATTTGCAGGAATTAGACCCGGAAGTTTACTGACTGCTTGTAAATGCCACAAACTCCAGGGTTGACAGCCTGTCTGATAACAGCAAACAAAAGTGTTAACTCTTATCTGTACTCAATTTGTAATAGTTGTTCACCTCATATATTCATCATCTGTGTTAATTGTTGGCAATTTCAGCATGTTAACCTGTGGATAGGGATAGGATTGGCACTGGGGGATTTAGAACTAGAAGACAAAAACACATGTGTTTGTGGAACAGTCTTACAAGGTTGGAAAACGTGTCAACAAAGATTTATAAATTGCACAAACAGAACTTTAACAATAGAGTAGTTGAATTTAGATACTGTTCTTATACAGTGCCATAGGGCATAACGAGATCTGTATATGAAATAAGACGAAAGGAATAGAGGTGGTTTTCCTTTGTTAGTGCCCAAATTGTGGAGATTGCTAACCTGCGTTAGTGGGTATAATTTGTAGACAGTGTGGATATTTTAGGACAGTGGAACACCCTAGAAAGGAACTTTTGTTCCCAATGTTAAACTGAAAATTACTGCAAGACAACGAATTAATAGAACAAGAAGTACTAAAACAACTGACAGAACTGGTTCAAAAACTTTAGGGACTAATTGAACCTGTAAATAATTAAAAACTGGTGCTGTGTGGTCTGTGTGGTGTGTACTAGAAGTGTGTGACTGAAACCACAGAGCAAGTAGGAGCCTGAATTTGCATATCTATTATCTTGCAAAGGGCACAGCAAGAGGCAGGCAAAGTGAAAGCTGAAAATGAGATGAAGTAATTTATGCCGATATATTCTTTGCTTTGAGGGAACACCCAGAGTGGCAGAGAGTGTGTGGCATTAATCTGGTCTCGCGAGATCCATTTGTCCTGATACCTAAAGAAAATTCAGGGAGAAAAAAAACTCCGAGGCAAATTAGTTTTGGAGGTGAGATAAGGAAAAGATTTTAATTTGTGCCTAGGCATAAAGATTACAAGATGTGTGTATCTCTCTGTACAGACGTTATAATTTATACTACTGTCTGTCCAATCCCAGATGTTTCCACCCTGTGACTTTTACCTCGATCCACCCTCATCCCGCCCCCTGGGAATTGGGGCTAGGCGCTTTTTGAGACCACCTCTTCATCATATTCATCTTATTTGGGATACAGGGGTGTTATAGGTTATAAATCAGAGAGGAATTTTTCTTTCCCTGCTTCCCTGTAAGATAAAAAGAGTTTTGAATAGGGAAGGGGGAAGGGAGGTAATTAACCTTACAAAGGAACTAACTCACCAGACTGCATTCCTTGCTGATGGACCATCAGAGAGGCTGGGGAGAGAGGGGGTAGCTGGTTCTGTTCAGAGGGGAGAGAGTCAGATGACTGGGTCCTCTTTCGAGGACGGAGACAGGGTCTGTGTTTGGGGCATTTGGAGAGAAGGCCTGGAAACCTTTTTGTTTGGTTTCCCGTCCTGGTCAGCCCTGACTGCTGGCTTCAACTTGCCTGCGAGTTGCCTTTTGTCTCCAACTCGGTCCTGCTGTGTGTTTCATCAGAAGTATTCATTCAGATTCTTTTTTTCTAGGACTACTGTCTAGTTTTTTGTGTTCTGTTACTGTTTTTGCCAACATACATATATCTTTTAATAACGGTTTGTTCTTTCTTCTGTTTTTTTCCACACTTCCTCAATTAAAGCCCCTTAATTTTGAATTTACAATTGCTGAGAGAGAGGAGTTCGGTCTATCTTATAACTCATCCTCTTTAGCAAACATTCCAGTCTCTTCAGACTGAGACAAGGGGGCACACATTCACCCAGTTCTTGACTGCACTCTTGCAGTTCAGGCCAGGATACAAGTATTCTCTAAACAAAATGGGTCTATTTTGACAGGAGAGTAAACATTTTTACTGGAATTCAGGGGATAATGATATGGGGAGCATGGAATGGGGTAATAGGGGTTGAGGAATGTGTAAACTACTGTGCTAAAGCGTGAGAGATATAATACAACTACTTCTAAAATTTACTTCTACTATATAACTACTTATAAAGCTTATAAAAATTAGAAAAATCAAAAAACCAAAAGGATCTTAAGGCATCAGTCCTAACTTTAGAACAAAAGAATCAAAGAGAGGAAATAGGAGAACTTAAATGATGTTGTTCAACATGTTTTATAGGACAGAGGTGTTTAAAATATAAAAACAGTAAACCAGAAAGTGGAATTGATGATTATGTAAGTCCTTTGGAAAAAGGGCAATCGACCCCGTGGAAGATGATGCTTCCATTCCCCTTCAGGACTGGTAAAGGAGGTAAAAGAGGACACTTTATTGTCCTCATCCTCAAGACAGCAAGAAAGGGACAGAGAAAGGAGAAGAAGAAAATTACTTCCCTTTCCCCGTCCTTATCTCCCCTGAGCAGGCAAATGTGCAGCAAAATGAGAACAAGACCCACCGACCTTTAAGACCTAAAGTTAATTTCTCTATGGGAGATCTAGAAAATTTGAAAAATATTGCTCATAAATATAAAGATGATCTGGTTGGGGTAGTGAAGAAGTTTAAAACATATGTTAAAACTTTAAGTCTGGACTGAGAAAATATTGATTTGATGCTAGATGCTTTTAACTGAAACTGAAAAGGAATTAGTATTAAAGGCAGTCAGAGCATACGCCCAAACTATGTTAAAGCCTGATAGAAATAACCATTACCAACTTCTTCAGACGTACCGGGGGGGTTGCACTCCAGAGACCCCCTGGTTTTAACGGAACTGGGGAAAGACAAACATAAAATAGAGTTTTTGATGGACACTAGTGCATCATGCTCTGTGTTAAGTTAGGAACTAAATGTTATGTATCTTTGAATGTTATAAAAGAAACTAGTCAACATCAGAAGGTATAGTTTATGAAACATTTTAAGTATGCACAAATTCCTTTATATTCTTCATACACCTATATCACTTTCAAGACAAGATTTATTAGAAAACTTGAATGCAAAAATTGAGTTAAAAATAGGGAGATACAAATCAAAGTAAGAGAAAATAAACAAATCGAAATCTTAAGTCTTGCTTTAATTCAGCTACAAATATCAGAATAAATGCTGTCATCAAGCCTTAATCAAGTTTTACCCTGGAGTTTGGACCAACAGGACCCCAGAAAGAGCTAAATCTGCACAAAACCAGTAAGGCTAAAAACCCAGAACACAACTGGTAAGAAACAAACAATATCCTCTATATCCACCTAGTGGTAGTAAACCCATATACACTTTTGACCAAACTAAAAATAAATGTTTCTGTTCTAGACTTAAAAGATGCCTTTTTCTGCCTGCCTTTGGACCCTAAAAGTCAAAAATTGTTCGCCTTTGAATGGGAAAATCTGGACAAAAGTCGCCAATCCCAGCTCACCTGGGTTGTATTATCTCAAAGATTTAAAAATAGTCCACAATCTTCGAAAATCAACTTGCAAAAGAATGAACTGCACCGTCAGACAACTGAGTCCTCTTGCAGTACGTGGATAATTTGTTAATTGCCACCAGGACCCAAGACAAATGTGAAAGCTGGACTGTAAGCTTATTAAACTTTCTGGGACTGAAAGGGTACAAGGTATCCAAAAATAAAGCCCAGATTGTCAAGAAAGAAGTTATTTAGCTAGAATATGAAATCTCAGGAGGACAACGTCAACTAGGACCAGAGAGAAAAGAAACCATCTGTAAAATACCTTTGCCCCAGACTCCAAAGGAGCTTCGCACATTTTTAGGAATGGCTGGCTGGTATAGGTTTTGGATCTACAAATACGGACTGATAGTCAAACCCCTATACCAGATTCTACAAGACAGGATTAAACAATTAGTATGGACTGGGAAACTAAGTAAGCTTTCCATCAATGAAAAAAGGAACTGATGCAAGCACCTGCACTAAAAATCCCAGATGTGACTAAACCTTTCTGGTTTTTCTCACATGAAAAGCAAAGGATTGCATTGAGAGTTCTAATCCAGCAAGTAAGACCATATCGACAAACAGTGGCATACTTCTCTAAACAATTAGATGAAGTAAGCAAAGGATGGTCAGGATGCTTGAAGGCAGCAACAACAGCAGTGCTAAACATACAAAAAGTACAAAAAGTTTACAATGACTGTTCTAATATCACGTGGTTTCAGCAGTGCTAGAACAGAGTCACTGACTCTCACCCTCCAGATTTTACATCGACAATCCAATCACCTTTTTGTGCAGTTCAATGACTACGGAGGAACCAGTGCATCACGGTTGCATAGAAACAATTGAGGCAACATATTCCAGTCAACAGGACATAAAAGATACACTGAGGTGGTGAATAAGGCACGAACCCCACAACCAACACAATTAAGTGCCAGAGTGAAACCAGGCAAGACCTAGAAAGCAAATGTAATATAGTAATACGAAAAGTAGAGAGTTAAATTCAGAATATAGGCTTAAGCAAAAGCGCTCTTAGAAACAGCGGCGGCAATAATTTACTAAGGTATGCAGAACACATAGACACAGGAGAACAGAAGCATATGTACTCAGGAAAACAGGAGGAACTAGGAGGCTAAATTAAGTATATAGAAGGAAAACAAAGACTGATAAAGAAGGAAAGTGAGTCAAAACATAGGCACACCTTGCCAGATATCAGAGACCTCTGCCAGATGCACTAGGAAATCAACCAGAATAGAGAGGTTCATAGAAGTTCGTGAAGAGGATGGAAGAAAGGACAAGAGTTCATGAGGCCGAAGAACAGGAACGACCCTTCAAATTCTCCCCAAATTGAAGACCATGCCCCTAATTCCGCCTAAACCCCACCTGTTATGAATATTAAAAATGTATGTTGCAATATTATGAATATTTATATTGTATGATGCAATTACTTGGCAAAATTTGTATAAAAGGACCAGCTGTGAGTTCCTGGAAGGAAACAGTTGTCCAGACAGATCTGGTTGCTTCCAAGTGCCGAAAATAAACATACCTCCTGCTTAAAGGTTAAAAACTTTGTCTCTGAGCAGTTTCTCCGTTCGTGCCTTTTGGGGCATAAAAATTGGCATCAGAGCAGAATCAACTTTAATAAACAAGGCAGCGGTTTAAGTACAGTGTTCAAACGAGTCATATGATCTTCCAACCAATGACAATCAAGTATTGATTGAGCATGCATGAGAACCCGGAAAACTACAACTTCCATAATTCCTTACTACGTTCTTCCTGTTACATCTCCCCTCTCTATGTAATTAACAAGTTGTAAAACAATAAATTTTTTAAACATTCTTATCACAACCAATCTTATCTAAACCATTTATAAAAACCAGGGCCTATCATCATAAGACCTTTATTGAACTGTTTATAACTTTATTGGTTCGTGCAATATTCAAGCAACCTTAAATTACCCAGGGTTTGTAGATGTGTAGAACTTTTTATCTGAGGGTGATTTTGTGTGATTGGGTAATGTCATAATCTTTATTTGAAAGGGAAATGTGTTGGGTTGTAGATGTTGAGTTTGAAGTAGTGTTGTTTGAGGTAGTGTTGTTGAATGAGTGTTTAAGATGTCTTACCATAAAGTGTATTTGCGTTCACACACACATACATATCTCCACTCAACTTTCTCATTCATACTCCAGTGGCCACCGTTTCATTCTCTCCTCACATGTGCATTCTTAAACCCTTTATTGTGTTTCTATTTAAATCATGGAGTTTTGGTTTTGTATTGGTTAGTTTGTGTGTTTCTTTTGGTTCTGTTATACCATTTATTGCTTCTTTGTGATTGTTCCTGTTTTGAAGAAGTGTTAATGTAGATTTACACATATAGGGACCAGACCCATATCTCTTTCCCCCCTTTTTTGTGTATTTTTATAGCATGTTTTTCACTGTGTGGCGTGTTCCTTTTACTATTGTTGGTCATGTTTCTTCAAATCCAATTTCTTCACTCATTTCTTCTGTTGATTGTTTCTGTTGTGGGGGAGGGTTAATATAAGGCTTGACACATGTAGAAGGGATCCATTGTAATTTGGTACCCTTGGATACACAGGCATATTCCCTCCCCCATGTTATGAGATCTACTGGTCCTGACCACTGCCCAGATATTAGATCTTGAATCATAACTGGTGCTTTGGAAGATGAAAGTATTTGAGTTTTATGTTGGCACTCATACCTGCTATGGTCTGTATCATCACAGTTTAAGAAATTTAGAACATATAATGCTTTCTATAAGCGTTCCTGGGGGCTATATACCGACTCCCCTCTATTTTGCCCTTGAAGCATTTTTTTTAGTGTGCGGTGTGCTCTTTTTGCAATTGTTTGTCTTGTGGGTGAGTGCGGTATGTTGTGGAATGGAATATCTTCTGATTTGTGAGATATGTTTTAACTTTTGTTGAATAACGTACAGGATCACTGTTTGCGTTTGAATCTTGTAGTGGTTTGAATCTTGTTTTCCCCCAGAGGCTAAGAAAAGTGGTAGACCCCAAGGGGTGGAAACCCCTGGAAGTTTTGAAGTTCTGTCCAATGGACGCTCCTGCAGAAATGTAAACATCTCAAGCACTGGAAGAAAAGAGTTGTAGTTTGGGTAGTAAGAAGAGGTGGTCATGTTGTAGAGCCACGAGGAGAGGGACCCAGAGCCCCTTGGGGCTTCTGGGGCCCCCCAGCCCCGGTTGGGGGCTACAGAGACTTGGAACAGTGTTAAGTTGGACTATGTGTCTGTAGCTGTGAGCTGTGGGATGTTTTCCATCGTGAGTGAGCAGAGACAGAGCAGAAGCGGCGGCAGCGTCCAGAGGTTATGGTTAAAAGCCAACTGATAAGAACTGAACCGGAGCAGCAGCAGAAGTTAGCAGCAGAGCTACAGAGTTCTGGGGGTAAGAACTGATACCAGAACCCCCAAAACTCCTTTGATCCCTCTGAGAAAAAGGAGGGACATGGACTCCTATTTTGGAGAGCAGTTTTGGACATGCAGCACCAGAGAGAGAGAGAGAGTAGTTGAGAAGCTCAGAGTGTCCTGGGAAACTGGACCGGGACGGAGAGGAATGTGGAGGAGGGCTTCACCCCCCCCGCTGCCTTGAGACAGAGCATGGAGCTCTGCAAAGGGGAATTTGAATCCCCTGAGGAAGGGACTTTCACGAAGATGCCCTTGCATTTCGTGATATACCTGTGGTGACACGAGTCTTGTCCCTGTTCGCAGTCCACAGGTGAGGCCTTCGCTTGGACCGAAGGAGAGCCGAGGGACTTGGAGACCCCCTTGTGTGTATTGAACAGAGATCCAGCTACAACAATCCAGTTACTGCTGCATGCATGAGATGAGGAGACCTGCTGCCTTAGAAGAGACTCCTGCTTTGGGACTGGAAGGGATCTGTCCTTCTTTCCCTCCTGGACTTTTATTGGAGGGGAGAAGAGATCTGATCCATTGTAAATACTATATGTCATGGTAGAGATAGTTGTGATCATGTGTATAATGTGTTATAGTATTTATTTGTACAGTCATTGTAATATATTCCCTTTCCCCCACTTTGAGTCTGTTTGTGTTTTGTCTGGAAAAACCCATCTCACATTGGGTTTAGATGTGGGAGGGGGAATGGAGCTAGGGAATTAGGATTTTGGGGTTATCTCAAACCATGACAATGGTTTTTGGAATTTCTGAAATTCAGAAATAATTAAGTTAGTATTTGGTAGCACCTTTTGCTTTTTTCTAGTGTGTGTTGTTGTATTACTCTATTTGGAATGAGTGTGAATGGATGTGTCTTATGTAAGAGTTAGATTTTGTGTGACTAACAAGGAATTATGTGGTGTGTATTTTTTCAGGTAAATGAGGGTTAGTGAAATCTCGAAGGAAGCAGGCTTCGAGATGTGAAAGTAACTCTGTAGTATAGCATGAATCAATTATAACATTCATAGGTTAATTACAAAACAATTTAAATGTCTTGCATATATGAGTAAGTTGTAAAACTTCTATAGAGTCCCAGTCCATGGTTTCTACCTTATTGTTCCATTGTCCTCTTTTGTCTAGATGCAGATGGTCTTAGTGTCCCATTTACTTATTTCTTGTAGTCGTTCTTTACCTTTAAAAACAATCTTGGCAAACATGTTAATAACAGTTCAGTCCATTTCAGATGAAAAGTGGGCAGGAACAGATGTGAGGATTAGGTGAATCTGTAGTTTTTGAAGCAATAGCGGTGAGTCACTCTATGTTATAGTGTCTTTTAAGTTGAAGGTTTTAAGGATGATCTTTTGTTGTGTAGTTCTCTTTGTTGGTCCTGTTAAATTTTTTCTGGAACTTTTTACAACCCTCATTTCTTAATAATATCAGTTAGAGCAACTGTAACCAGGTTTAATTCAGTCTCTCAGGTAGTTGTGACTTACAAGCAGCTATTTTGCACTTTTGTTGACATTATGTATGCTGTTCTGTGATAGCAAAATGTTTTGAGAATGTTTGAATGTAACAAATATGGGAATGTTTAAGATTCTATACTTATTATTTGAATAATATTGTTATGATAATTGCATGTATGTGGATGTATTCGAGAATCTAATAACTTCTAATAACTTTTATTTTTAATAATTCAAATAAAGCCACTGGGAAATTAATGAAAAAATAGGGAAAAATTTTTAAAACTGTAGTGTCCTGGTTTTGTGGACATAAATGTTCTTGGTTAAAATGACACTAATTTACATAGCGAAAGGCAATTGCAAAGGCTTTTAGGCAACAAAGAGAATTTTTCTCTCTCTTTACACTATAAAACAGAAGATTTCAAATTCTCTTCTTCATCTTGAGTCCAGCAATTGATTGGTAATCAACATGCAATCTATGCTGAAACAATCTGTGGGTAAATTTATTTAATTCAAATTTAGTTCCCTAGTAAACTGCTTATATTGCTCCAGTTTTTATAATATGTGTAGCAATTTTGTTGGTTGACTGATAAAAGGTTTATCTTGCATTCTTTAGCATAGCTAGAAGAATATGAAACTGTTAAACTTAATAAAAGTTCTGTATCAGCCAGTTTTATATTTAAAAAATATGAATTAATGAATATATTGGGGTCTAAAATGGTGAGATGCTAAATTTTATTATGTGTAAATGTTATTAAACTATTTCCTATCCTTTATTTCTATTGTTAAGAAAACAATTTACAGTACTTTTAAGAAAACTGATTTGAAAACAAAAAAAAAACAAACCACAAACGTTACAAGTAAAATTTATATCTTGAAAATGTAAAATGCAGTGGTATGAGTGAACAGTTAATAAAGTTTTAGTTTACTATGTTTTGCTTTCTTTTTCCCATATTATGTAAGAAGGGAGATTCTGAGTGAGAGATGAGAGGGGCTTGTTTGTCGTTTTCTTCACCAAGAGGCAAGTCACTTGTTTGTTGAGCCAAAGAGTTAGTAGGAAAGTTTTTATAAGAACAGGAATAGTGGTAAAAGATGACAAAATCTAATTCCACCCAGTTGTTAAGCAGTAAACCATTGTTATTATGTTTGAGGGGCAACACATTTTTTTTTTTTTTTTTGCAAAGGCAATTATGCAAGAAGTGTTTTTTACCTTTTTCTTTAACTAAAAAGTAAGTTGTAAAATCTCGGTTTTCAAAAACTTCATTCTTTTCCAACTCTGAGATAGGGGTAAAAAGTATGAAAATCCATCTTTCTCTAGGTTTGAGAGATTGATAGATTAGTGAAAGGGTTTTTGTAAATAGCAAGACTGTGTTTATATGGTTTTCTAGTAGTGTATGTAAATGCATCACCTCTGTTTTAAGGAAAGGCCATTGTTTTATTGATTTAGGGTTACCTGTTTCTTGGGTCACTTGTGGGTTTAGTTGCAATAAAGCTGCCTTTGGGAAAAATCTGCTGTTAATTGACTTCCTCTTTGACTGAGGCAGTCTCTGTTCTACAGAATGAGTGATTTCAGTGGGTCCAATGGAAACAGAGTTAATGTCTGGGTTATTGTTGGTTATAATGTCTCTGTTTTGCTTTGGGGATGCTAGTTTAAGAAAACTTGTTAAACAGGTTTGGATGTTTTTAAAGGGTCATTGTGAGGTTACATCTGTTCTGCTGTTAAAAATGTTTGATATTCCTGTCTTTGCCTCCCATTCTAATTGTTTAATTTGGCTATAGGCCAATTTATACATGTTTGTGTTTTGAATGGATTTGGAGGTGCGTATTGTTGTATGTTGTAGCCTTGTGGAGCGTCTTTGGGCTTGTGTTGTATGAGGGATTTGTTTGTTTTACTTTATCAAGGCTCTTGCAGTGACTATGTGTAAAGGGTTATGTGTTTCTGCAGTTGAAATTGTAATTGATTCTTTACTACTTGTTTAGGTTTGGTTTTCCATGTTGTGTATGGCATATTGTCTAACAGCATTTTAAAATAGTGAGAAGTAAATGCTTGATTTAGGGCCCCTCCTAGTATTTCTATTCTTCCCCCCTGTAAAACAAAAGAACCTTTTATAATAGTAGATAATTTCTCAATTAGTAAAGGTGTCCTTTTGTGACTTAGAAAGTTACATATGGTAGCTGATAGCTGTATGTCTGCTGTGTTTTGCAATGTTACCTTTAGATTGTTAGTTGTGTCAGTAGGTGGACTGTGATGTTCCAGTTGAAATTCTCGCAGCATAAAACCAACAGCTGCTATCGTTAGTAACATAGCCAATACATATATTGTCCATTTTAACATCGGTAGCTTTGACTTCACTGATGGTCTCGGCTTGGGCAGGCATATGTTCTATGTGCTCTCCTAGTCTATATTCTCCTCTTCAAGCTGAAGTAGTAACTGTAGCCATGTTTGTTGTTCTTCTTTTTCTGTAGGATCTAAAACTGTTTGTCTTTTTGTCAGTTCTCTCATCTCGCTGAGCTGTAGAAGTTGCTCCGAGGCTGGCGGTGATTGTGGGTTGGTTTCTTGGTGGGAGTGCCATGGCAGCGCCTTAGTGGCTGTGCATTTGTTGTGTGTTGATTGTTGGATATTAGCTTGTTTTGCAGGGTTTGGGGTGCACTGGGTCTGTGTTTCTGGGAAGTTTAGCTGATGTGAGGCAGAATTGTGGATGGGTTGTATGCCCGCCCTGTTGAGGAAGTTTCTGATTAGTTCTGTTGTTGGAAATATTGTATAAATTGTTTGCTTTGAGTGGAGGTTCGGGCACTGGGCTGCTGTTGCGGGCCCAGTCCCAGGCTCCACTGTTGTGTGTCCGTGTTGATCTGTTTCAGGCGCTGAGCCGTTCTTGCGGCAGGGGGAGGTGGCTGGTCCCTGTCCCCGCTGAGACTGTTGTTGCCGCCGCTGTTGCTGGCGCCCCAGCCCCGGGCCCCGCCCGCCTGGCTGCGTCCTTGCACTCGCTTCGCGGTGGTCTTGATTCAAAGAAACCTTTGAACAATCTGAAAAGCACTTTTATTATGGTCGGGGAATGCGAAAGGGGCAGATGTACTCCCCAGTGCACTCCACTGAGCAAAGGAATACCATAGCTTTTTATACAGTTTGAAAGTAGCAAGTTTAAAATTATCTATACACACACTCTTTTTGCAGTCTGCCTTATCTAAATAGACACTTAGTTTTACCTCCTATTCTTACCATTATAGAGTAGTTACATAAAGTTTTATCATTTCAAACAGTTTCAGGTTCCCCACCCCTCTCTACGTGCTAAAAAGCCTTCCCTGTTCCCTAAGCTATTTTTATCTTAATTGCCCACAGTTTGGGCAGACACTTTTAAGCAGTTTTACATTTTGCAAAGTCACACTTACGTAGCTAAATTAACATAGTTAAATTTTATTTCATTTTCTATTTCAGTCTTATGGCCGCCGCATAGCTAAAGGGAGCTAGTAGACCCTCTTGACCCCCGCAATAGCAGTCTGTCTGTTGCCCCCTCGCTGCAGCCCCCACAGTGCCGGCGCTGGCAGTCTGCACTCCCGCCAGCGCTCCGCTCTGTCGCGGCGCAGCCGCCGCCACACCGCCCGGTCCGGGACCGCCTGTGAGCGGCGCGGCCACCTCTACGGCCTCCCCCGCCCCCGCTCTGCTAGGGGCCCGGTGCGGGGGGCGCCGCGAACAGAGCTCTCGCGGACCCCGCGGCACCCCCCGCTGCTGCCGCGCTTGAGGAGGAGGGCGCTGCCGCAAGCGGCATGGCGGCGGCCGCAGCTATGGCCACCAGGATGAAGGTGGCAGCCCCCCACGCCGTCGTTGCCCCGGCTCCGGGCTGTCCTGGTCCCGCGGATGGCGTCACCGGCGCCGCCGCAAAACCAGCGGCTCTGGGTGCCAGTGGCGCAGGGGCAGCCACGGATGGGGCGGGAGGACAGCCGGCATACGCCACGGCTGAAACCCTGACCGCCGACCGCATGCCGCCCGTTGCCGTGGCTCCCGTTGCCGCGGCTCCAGGGGCTGACAGCGTGGCCGCGGGTGGCTCTGCCATGGATTCCGCTGTCGGCAGCGGGGTCCCATGGCAACCCCGGTCGGCAACGGGGCTGTAGGGACCAGGCTCGGCGCGGCGAGAGGCCATGTGGCCGTGCGTGTGGGGGGGCCACTGCCCACGGCGAGCGCTGCGCCCGATTCCAGCCACATGTTAATGACGGCAGCTGTGGGGGGGGACGTAGAAAGAAGCCCACGGCTCTAGAGTTAACCCCACACCATGCGACCCTACAACACCCGCCGCCTCTACGCTGACCCCCCTTAGAGCTCCCCTTCTCTCCCTTTTCTCCCCCCACCACGGAATTCCCCCCATACCATCACTGTTCTGCCACGCGGTCAGGTGGGGGCTCGGGGCTGCGGCGGGGCTGGGGGCAAAAAGGTCCCCTGTCCTGGCTGTTCTTGCTTCTTTGTAATGTAAGTTCAAGGCAACCATAACTTCTTTCCATGTTGCTAAGTTCTTGATAGCTTCTATATCACATTCACTTGTTTTTTCAATTAATCCGTTTCCTATTTTTCTCCAAAGGAAAAGGCAAGAGGTGTTGGGAAAACGGGAATTCTGAAGAGGAAATCCAGCGGGATGAGGGGAGGGAAACATCCCCCTGGTTGCTGAGGAAAGGGGGGATGTCCAAAGACTCCCGACTTCATCCCACGGGATTGGAAGGTGGGAAAAAAAAAAAAAAGCAAAAAAACCCCTGGTGTGTATTTTTGTAAAATAAAAGTGTGTTAACGCAGCGGAATTCCCGTTCGTTCACCTGGGAAAAGGAAATCTTGGGAAAGACCTCAAAGAAAGGCAGGAATATCTAACTTCAGCCTGATCCTGACTTTGGGAAGTCCCACCTCCTCCTCCTCCTCCTCCTCCTCCCCTTGATGGTTTTCCCTGGGCAGGAGAAGAGGATCCATCCCAAAAAAATGTGCGATGAGGGAAAAAAATGAGGATTTGAAACTCGAGGATTGGTTCAAAATTCCAACCTCGAGTCCTGGAAGTTTTTTGGAGCTGGGGTGTGGAAATCCAACCAGAGGGATGTAAAGTTTTGGTGGCCACGTGACCACAGCTCTGGGTGACACACCTATCCTAGATGGGACAATATTCCATTGGGAATGTTGGGAAGGGTCGTAGCAGCTCCAGTGGCAAAGGAGTTACTAAATATATAATTATATATATATATTATAAATAATAGTATTATATACTATTATATGTAATATATATAATAATATATTACAATATTATATATTACATATAATATAATATTATATATTATTATATAT
>NW_020885010.1:110311-137017 GCF_003945725.1 Corapipo altera | reverse complement strand
TTCTGGGTGTATATAATATATATTATATACACCCAGAAGCCCACGCGGTTCCATGGGACCGCCCCCGGACCCGCGCGGGGCCACCCCCGGACCCGCGCGGGGCCGCCCCTGGGCCCCTCCCCCTCAGTGGGGAAAGGAGAGAGGGAGCTTTGCCAGCGTGGCTTTGTGCCCTTGTGAGAAAGGAGAGAGAGAGGAGAGTGGAAGCCTCCTCGGAGCACACAGAGGTTTGCTGATCTGGTTTGGGGGTGGGGAGGGGAAGAGTACCGGGTGGGCTGTGGGGGTCCTCGGACTGGAGGGTGGGCAGGTAAGCGGTGCATGGGAAGATATGACGTAACACGGTGGGGGGAGGATAAGGTCAGGGTGGATAATGGTTTCCTCTGGGGGTTGGGGATCTCGACCAGGCTGGGGCCTAGAGAGGTACTCGAACCCTAGGTGGGTACAGGGGCCAGAACAGTTCTGTTCGTTTGTTTGTTTTTGGTTCACCTGCGGCTACTGCCCAGGTTCCGTATGTTCTGGATATATTCGTTACATCCTGAAAGGGTGGTCAGGACAAAGGACTGATCCTCGGAGTTTCCCTAAGATTGAATATAGACAGGTGGCAGAAAAGTAGGAAATATAAGACTTGCCCTAATCGTTTTAATAGTAGGAGTGTAGTCTGTGTAATCCTATGTGATTGCGAGCTATGCTGGCAATGGTACATGCCTTTGGTAGGGTCGCCCATGCCAGACAGGTCAAAACCGTAGGGTCAGATACAATACATCCTTGGGCAGGATGACCTCGTTAGCATTCTGGCAGTCATCCTAGGAAAAGGACAACTCTAATCCCAAACCTGGGCAGATGGAGCTCACTTAGCCCTGTAAGACCATCCAAGAGAAGGTCGCTCTAATTAAATCTACATCCTAAGGACCTCACTGCCACCGTCCAAGCTCTCTCGACCCTGGCAGATGAACCTTAGGATTAAAGGGTGGGTCCAGTTCCGCGCATACTGCATCTCACCTAAAAAATCCATTGCTCAGGCTTGAAGGCTTTACCCACATGCAAAAAGCCCAGTAGCGACGGGCGAGGGTCGAAACAGCAGGTGAAAGGTGCACTGGAAACCACAGACCCAACCCTGCATGCAGGCGGTTATGGATATTGGTCATTTGAGACTGACTGGAGATGACAGTCTCTTGGGGCAGCACCCTGAACGACCAAGCAGCCTTTTCAAGGACAGCACTGCTTACTCCACTCAGAGAGGGGCCTAGAAAAGGTGACCTAAACAAAACTCATCTCCACCTTCACCCGGTTGGTTAACCGCAGACCAACAGGCATCTTCTTCCAATGCAGTCGCACAAAGATCAAAAGACAAAGGCATGCACCTGCCTCCAAAAGTGTACCTAAATTAGCTCTAGCATGTTGGAATATCAGAACCATGCTCGATTCCACGGATAGCGGGCGTCCTGAGCATCGTTCTGCCCCAATCACCCATGAACTGACTCGTCTTAACATCGACATTGCTGCTCTCAGTGAAGTTCGTCTTCACAAGGAAGGCAACCTCAGAGAACATGGTGCCGGTTACACACTCTTTTGGTCAGGTAAACCCAGAACCGAAAAGCATCTTTCAGGAGTTGACTTCATGATCAAAAACTCTATTGTTCCTAAACTCAAAAATCTACCGACAGGTCACTCTGACTGCATGTGGCAGTTTGAACCACATTAGAAATCCAAAATCCAATTTTCTAGGCTCCCCCCACCCCTTCCTAACAATTTATCTTAACACCAGAGAGAAACTTCAGACCAGAGGCTTCTGTAGGGGAAGGGGGAAGTATATACACTTATTTACACAAATAAATATACTGTACAGTCCTTTTAACCCTTTCCTTTAACTTTAGTCCAGAAAGAAACCTTTCAAGGCTGGAAAGTAACCAGTCCCTCTTGTGGGAGTGTTCTGGGCTTGAACGCTCCCCCCTCACCAAGTTCCAGTTGTTTGTTGCAGTCTCTTCTACTCATGAAGTCCAAGAAGATAGCTTTGAGTCCTTGCTCTTCTGCTGCTGTGTGATTTCTCCCTCTCGGTGTCATACCTCGGTTCGTAGGCTGCAGTAGTGTAGTTTAGCTTATCAAGCGTCTGCGCCCTGGAAGGTTGATTCCTCCTTTGGGTTTTTGGCTGTCCTGCGCCCAGATCACGGCAGAGACATCTTCGGGCCCCTCTCTATTGGGGGTCCGTCTCCAATTCTTGCCTGGGATTCTTCTCCCTAGCAATCGAGTCTCCTCCGGCCCGTCCACTTGGCTCTGCTCCAATGCTGAGCCTCACATCTACTCTCACTAAACAGCGAGAGGGAAAAACAACCCTCCTCGGCAGCTTGGCTACAAAGGCGGGGGGAAAAGAAGAAGAGAACCTGGTCGCAGGGCCTACCTCTCTCTCTCTCTCCCACTTACCAGTTGTTTGTGAGTTGCATCCCTCACAAACATGCACTCATTCCAATGCTGTCTCTAACTCTGGTCTAGGCAGAGTAAGGGGGGCTGCAGGGCTTCCCTCCTCCCCCCCTGGAGGGGGAAAGAGGGAACCCAACCACCCCCTAGCCTTCTCTACTTACACGCAGCAGACACCAACAGCACAACAACCAAGACTGCCAACCACTTCCGGGACTGTGATATATGATTTTGAACAGAAGCGAACAACATGGACAGTGATTGGCTCTCCAGAGAACACTGCCCTGGCACCCAATCACCTCTGAGCCCACCCCAACCTCTCAGGGGGGGCCAATTTCAAACTATGACACTGCATTATCTCCCTACGCCTTCCACTACACAACAAGCAACACCTTGTCCTCTTTAGTATATATGCCACAACTCTCCAAGCTGACCCTGCCGAAAAAGATAAATTTTATGCTGACCTGCGCAACCTTACCCAAAAGGTGCCTGCAGGGGATAAGATCATTATCCTTGGTGATTTCAACGCCAGAGTAGGTAAGAATTTTGAAACCTGGAAAGGAATATTAGGCAAGCATGGTGTTGGAAACTGCAACGATAATGATTGACTTCTACTCGAATTCTGTGCAGAGCAACAGCTCACCATCACTAATACTATCAACAGAAAGATAGTCTGAAGACATCGTGGATGCACCCCAGATCTAAGCATTGGCACCTCATCGATTACGTCCTGGTGAGACGGAGAGATGTCTGCGATGTCCACCATACCTGCGTGATGCCCAGTGCAGAATGCCAAACAGACCATCATCTTGTGCGCTGTAAACTCAACTTCAATCTCAAATTCAAACCTAAAAGGGGCAATATCCCAAGGAGAAGACTCCAAGTTAACAATCTCCAATCAACCAAAGTAAGAGACAGATTCCAGGCAAACCTTCAAACTAGGCTTGAAAACCATTCCACAGATTCTGCAGATTCCTCTCCTGAAACAATTTGGCACCATATTAAAACCAACATCCTGCAATCCTCCGAAGAATCCTTAGGGTTCTCCCTCAAAAAGAACAAGGACTGGTTTGACGAAAACAATCAAGAAATCCAGGACTTGTTGAGGAAGAAGAGAACCGCCCACCAAGCACACCTTGCACTGCCATCCTGTCATGCAAGAAAAATAGTCTTTCGTCTTGCATGCAGCAGACTCCAACAGAAACTCCAGAACAAGTGGTGGATCGATCTAGCTGAAAAAACTCAATTATGTGCAGATACGGGTGATCACAAAGGATTCTATGAGGCCCTGAAAACAGCATACGGGCCTACATACCAGGTCCAAAGCCCTCTACTCAGCGCTGATGGTCAAACGCTTCTAACAGATAAAACCTCCATTCTGAATCAATGGTCTGAACACTTTCAGACTCTTCAGTACCAACCGTGTAGTCCAAGACTCAGCAATTCAGTACATCACACATCAACCAGTAAAGTATGCATTGGTTACTGCCCCCACTTTAGGAGAAACCCTCAAGACCATACAGCAGGTGAAAATCGGCAAGGCAACTGGGGTTGATGGAATTCCACTCGAAGTCTGGAAACATGGGGGCCTTGCACTCCATACCAAATTTCACAAGTTTGTGGTGCACTGTTAGGAACTAGGCAAACTACCATCATCACTTTGTATAAGAAGAAAGGATTTAAATCAGACTGTTCAAATTACGGTGGTATTACTCTGCTCTCCATTGCTGGCAAAATCCTGGCAAGAATACTCTTGACCAGATTAATACCCGCTATAGCAGAAGGAATTCTACCTGAAAGTCAGTGTAGTTTCAGAGCCAACAGGAGTACCACAGACATGGTATTTGTTCTCAGACAACTGCAAGAAAAGTGTAGGGAACAGAACAAAGGTCTCTATGTAACCTTTGTCGACTTCACCAAGGCTTTCAATACTGTGAGCAGAAAAGGTCTGTGGCAGATTTTGGAATGTTTAGGTTGTCCCCCCAAGTTCCTTAAAATGATCATCTCACTCCATGAGGATCAGCACGGCCAGGTCAGATATGGTAACACACTTTCTGAGCCCTTTTTAATTAAGAATGGTGTTAAACAAGACTGCATTCTCGCTCCTACCCTATTCACAGTCTTTTTCAGCATGATGTTCCAAAGCGTCACAGTAGACCTCGATGATCAGGACAGTATCTGCATTTGATACCGTACTGATGGAAGCCTATTCAACCTAAGGCAACTGAAGGCCCACACCAAGACCTTAAACCATCTTGTCCGGGAACTGCTTTATGCTGATGACACCGCCATTGTTGCCCACACAGAAGCAGCCCTGCAGCGTTTAACATCCTGCTTTGCAGACACTGCTGAGCTCTTTGGGCTGGAAGTCAGCTTAAAGAAGACAGAAGTTCTTCATGAACCTGCACATCAGGAAGTCCCCCATCACCCCACATCACCATTGGTCAGTCAGAACTCAGATCAGTCCAGCAGTTTAATTACCTAGGTAACCTCATCTCCTCGGATGGTAAGATTGACGGAGAGATAGACAACAGGTTGGCAAAGGCATATAGTGCTTTTGGAAAACTCCACAAAAGAGTATGACGTAATAAACACTTGAAGAAAAGTACCAAGATCAGTGTTTACAGAACCATAGTGCTGTCTACTCTTTTATACGGATCTGAATCATGGGTCATCTACCGCCACCACGTGCGTCTCCTAGAACTCTTCCATCAACACTGCCTCCATACAATCCTAAACATCCACTGGTCAGATTATGTGATCAATACATCTGTTCTACAACAAGCAGCAGTCACAAACATTGAGACCATGTTGCTGAGAACACAGCTGCGATGGGCAGGGCACATCTCCAGGATGAAGGACCACCGCCTCCCGAAGATCTTGCTTTATGGTGAACTTGTCACCAGCTGCCGCAAGAGAGGAGTCCTGAAGAAAAGATACAAGAACTCCCTGAAACAACATCTCAGCCTTGGCCATATTGATCATCATAACTGGTCTACTCTGACCTCCAATCGGGAGGCGTGGAGTGACACCATCTATAACGCAGGTGTCTCCTTTGAGGACGCACGCAGGATCACTCTTGAGGAGGAAATACAACGCAGAAAGAACCGTGTCTTGCAGAATATACCATCTAAGGAGTCTTTCTGCTGTGCCTTTTGCAATCGGATATGTCCATCTCGCATTGACCTTTTTAGCCACCAGTGTGCCTGTAACAAATGTGGATAGAGCCTTCCTAAATCTTTGTTCATGAAACCTAGCCATAAAAAATGGACACTTCCGGTAGGCATCTGTCCTAGTTAGAACAACTGGGACCGATTCATCACTGGATGGGTGTAACCCAAAACCGTGTATTCTATAGTCCTCCGTACCATTTCCCAGAAACTGTTGTCAGTAGAGGTCTGCGAGGTGACCCCCCCCCCCCATGCTCCTGTCCTCATACCCTTTTGTGGAATTCCCTGACTGAGTACCCTCACACCCTTTTATGGAATTCCCCACTCTGAGGGAAGGACTGAACATCCTTTTATGGAATTCCCCGCTCTGAGGGAGGGACTAATCATTCCTGCCTGAGCTGGAGAATATATAAACCTGGAGTTTCAGAACCTTACCACTACTCGTGGGATCCAGAGGAGGACTGCAGTTCACCGCTCTCAACCAGACTGCAGCTCACCGCTCTCAACCGGACTGAGACCACCACCCTCGGCTGGGCTGCAGTCGCCACTTTTGACCGGACTGCAGTAGCTCTCCCACCAACAGGTTTTTCCCCTCTTCCTTTACTTTGGACTCGGGGGGGGCCCAGGGAGCACCGCTTTGTTTGTGCCCCGGAGTGCCAGGTTGTACATTTGGGTTTTGTGGGTTGAGACCAATTGCTTGTCTGTGTAGTCGTGCTTATTGTATTATTTTATTAAATTGTTATTCTGACTTGCAATCTCTCTTTTGAGTTGAGTTCATTTCCCCTGCTGGTTAACTTTTAAACCAACACAGCATCCCATAGCTTAATGCTCCTGGTATCCAATGCCTGTTAAAGCCCCTGTAAATCGGGCAGCCATATGAGGTAGTGAATAAGGCACAAACCCCACAGCCGACATGTTTAAGTGCCAGAGCAGAATTAACTTTAATAAACAAGGCAGCAGTTTAAGTACAGTGTTCAAATGAGTCACATGATCTTCCAACCAATGACAATCAAGTATTGATTGAGCATGCATGAGAACCCGGAAAACTACAACTCCCATATTTCCTTACTACGTTCTTCCTGCCACAATACGTTGCTGCCTGAGGCAGAAACATGGTTTACCTACGGGAGCAGCTATGTAAAAAATGGAACCCGTAAAGCAAGATATGCAATAACAAGCACAGATCATATCACCGAAGCACAGGCACTCTCTGCTGACACCTCTGCACAAAAGGCAGAGACAATTGCATTCACCAGAGCATTGCAATTAGGAAAAGTAAAAGACATTAATATATGGGCAGACTCAAAATATGCTTTTGGTGTAGTAAATGCCCACGGAGTAATATGGAAAGAAAGAGGGCAGCTCTCATCACAAGTAAAACAGATAAAACACGCTGAAGAAATCTTTAAACTCTGTTCAATTACCAAAAAGCTTGCCATTATGCATTGCAGAGGACATCAAAAAGGTAATACGGACCAGGAAAAAGGTAATCGATTAGCAGATCAAGTGGGAAAAAGGCAGCAGAAAAGAACCAGGTAGGATTTGCATCCTTAATCCAAGATGGCAAAATCATAGAGGTAAGTTATAATGTATCATATTCAAAAGAAAATTTAAAATTAACAAAAAAACTCAACAAGGTCAACTCAAAGGTAATATGTACTGCTTAAAGACAGGATAAGTAGTAATACCTGAAAGGGTACTATAGAAAGTTGTGCAGACAGAACATAAAAAAACTCATTTGGGGAAAAATGCACTGCATAAACACCTAAAGAAACAAATTATAGGACAAAATTTATACACTACACAATAATCCTCACACAACCAATAAAATGGAAATAGGGACTGGCAAGGGTAACCTCCCAGGGCAACAATGGCAGATAGATTTTTCAGAACTACCTAAGAAAAGGAGGTACCGATACCTATTGGTCCTAAAAGATACCTTCTCAAGTTGGCTAGAAGTTTTCCTGACCCAAAGCAATAAGGCTCGAGAAGTTGTCAAAGTACTACTTAATGAAATTATCTCCAGGTTCAGAGTACCTGACATCATCTCCTCAGACCGAGGACCACATTTTATAACTAAAAGATAAGCAGCATTCTGCAAATTGGTTGGCAATTACATACTCCATATCAACCACAGGCAAGTGGTCAGGTGGAGAAAATGAATCATTTGATAAAACAACAATTGACAAAAATCGGTCAAGAAGTAAATCTGCATTGGTACCAAACCTTACCTCTAGCCTTACTGCCAATAAGGGTTAAACCTAAAACTAAAGAAGGGCTAAGCCCTTTTGAAATGTTATATAGGAGACCCTGTGGGAATTATTATCAAGGAGAAGACCTCATACAAGTTGGGGAAGGATATATACGGGAATATCTGATCTCATTGAGTAAACAATTGCCAGAAATTAAACAAATAATGAGTACTTGCTCAAGGGGAATAGACTAGCCCTTACATAACATTTCCCTTGAAGAGTGGGTGTATGTTAAAACTTTTTCAGGCCAACCACTAGATAAGAATTGGAAAGGACCATACCAAGCGCTTCTGACGACCTTCACAGCAATCAAAATCAAAGAACAGCCCATCTGGATTCATTATTCACAAGTGAAGAAGTCACCTAAAGAAACAGGGACGTCAGAACCTGTAGGACCAACAACCCCCAAGTTTACTCGACACTAGCCATTGGAACTCTGATAAGTATAATAACTCTGACTCAAACCATTACCTTAGACTGGCCGTGGTCTCAGGCTTATATTGGATATTCTGGTATTTCTGGAAGAGACATTGCTAATTTAAACCTGGCCACTGTAGTCATGCACAAAAATGAACCATATTTAGAACACGATTGGGAGAAAAGGAATGGGCTTAGTATCTTAGTTGGAATAAGTGGGAAGACACAGGATGTAGAGGAATTAATATACCTGACCATGAGAAACAAATGTCCCAGACCCAAATCGCTGTAAGAGAACCCATAGAATATAAAAAGGGAAAACTGATTGGTAAGTCCGTCTGTGCATCCGATCAATGCTGGCACAACTTTACGTTGGACAAACCAGTTTCTGTAGTATGTCTTTGGGCTAATTTGAAAGGAGGCAAGGTACTATCAAAGAAATTTGTAATAGACACCATGGCATCATCATGGCTAGGTTTCGCGAACGAAGATTTGGGAAGGACTCTACCCACATTTACTACAAGCACACTGGTGACTAAAAAGGCATAACCTTCAAACCTGCACAATGGATTTTTTAGGTGAGACGCAGCATGCGCAGAACTGGACCCACCCTTTAATCCTAAGGTTCATCTGCCAGGACCCAGAGAGCTTGGATGGTGGCAACGAGGTCTTCAGGACATAGGTTTAATTAGAGTATCCTTCTCTTAGATGGATGGCCTTACAGGGTTAAGCAAGCTCCATCTACCCGGGTTTGGAATTAGAGTTGTCCTTCTCCTAGGATGACTGCCAAAAGGCTAGTGAGCCCATCCTGCCCATGGACACATTTTATCCGACCCTTCAGTTTTGACCTGTCTGGCATGGGCAACCCTGCCGAAGGCATGTACCACCGCCAGCATAGCTCGCAACCTCATAGGGGCACACAAACTTCTTCCCCACTGAAACCCCACGACCCGCCAGACCCCCTCCCCCTCCCTCAAATTGGACTGGCAAACCTCTGTGCGCTCTGAAGTTCCTCCTCTCCTCTCCCCTCACCCGGAGCGGTCGCCAGGAGCCTACCCGGTCAGCGTGGCTGCCTCCTGGGGCCTAATAGACACCACAACAACAGGATTTACTTCAACAACACAGACTTCTGCTAAATTGACTCCTTCCTCATATACACCCTCAGAATGTACAGAAAAAAGTCATAATCTTTCCCTTGTAGTACTTTATGTAATTAGACAATCTAACGAGCTGAAGTTACTCCTGGACCCTACATATTCACTAAAAAAGGTCCAGGTAAAAATCCAAACAAACATATCCTCTATAAAAGGGGATTGTCAGCCCTTCATTCTCCAAAGCCTTAAAGGATGGAGTGCTTGGTTAAGAACTAGATACCAGCATGAAAGAACACGAAAAGATCTAACAGGATGATTTGGATCAGGACTAGGTGTATTAAATTCCATAGATCAGGAAATATTAAACTCAGCGCTGTAACCTCTGATTTGGGAAAGCTGGAGGTCCACTAAGATCATCATTAATGACTATAGCTGAAACACAGTCTCTTACTACAGACTTGATGATCTTCTTAACTAAATACACATCTGAAGATTTTCAGATTGTGACTAATGTTTTTGGAAGTTTACAAGAAAATGTCTCAATAGCAATACAGTGTATCCAAACCCAGCAAAGTATACAATCTGTAGCTGCAGGAGTTAGAAGGAACATCAGGAATTTTACCTCAAGAAATAAGAGAGATCATATCCAGAAATGACACCACAACCAAATTTGAGAAAGAACATCAGGCATGGCGGCAGTTAATAAACTTCACATATAACTCAAAGCAGGAGCAGATAGAGGCATATGTTCTTACCATCCGTGAGGCAAAAGAGCGGACCATATTTCCTGTCCCAGCATTAGGAACAATACACTGGGACATAGTAATTAGACCCATGGGACATAATGTCTGGGCAAACTATGACAGGGACATAGGGAAATGGCAAACTATCAGCACAGAAACCTGTATACCCAGAGAACAACTAGGATATGTATGTGAAAATGATGTAGCAAACAAGGAAGATTTATGTTTAGATACAGAAGATAGTGTATGTACCTTTGAAATGTTCCCAAATACACAGGCACAGTCCCAAATATACTATGTAAGCAAAGGATGTGCATGCATCAGGACACCTTGCACAAGTATAACTACTGATGATTGTGAAGAATCAACTAATGGTACTAATTTCTGTGTTTGCAATTTTACTAAGATAATAGGATTTGACTTTAGTTACACTGCTCCTGTGACCACCATGCAATTGATCTCGGATAAATATATTTAATATCGGGAAGTGCCTAAACTATAAATAGGCATGAACATTAATATCCTCCAGAAAATACTCTATCATCCGGATGAGGAACAAATGATGGAAAAGGGAAATGCTACTCCACATCTCATGCTGTGGTAAGTGAAACACGACACGACAGAGATTAAAAACATCATTACCCAAGTGGCAAAGACTGGAGAACATCATTGGTGGAACATATTTCTGGGAACAACCAATGTACAATCACCCACTGCAACCCAGCTGTTTAACTTCCTGGTTCACCCGCTCTTGGTTTTGATACTGGCAGCTTTCCTTCTTACAATCATCAATCTGTGGATGTAGTGGAGAATTAAGACCATAGAGCAACAAGATGGTTACCAGGGAAGGTCTAAAACCAAACCACTACAGGTTTAAAGGGAGAAAAGACAATTTTTGCAATGTGGTAGGATTGGTAGTAAAGTAAAATTATCTGAATGATTAGGCTAGCCAAAAGTAGAAAGTAAAGATTGTTTTGTGGGGTTTGCTTTTTATTCATTTAACTTTTTTCCCCAGTTCTTTGTGTTTTAGAATAAACTTAAACATACAGTCACACTGTATCTGACAGGAATCTCTGATTACATTCATACAAAAGGTCAAGAGAAATGGGTCTCTTGACAGATGCAACACTATCTTGGGAGCTGGTGGTCAGTAAGAAATATTGAGATGGTGGAAACCATGACAGGTGGCAGGTTCAGTGCTGGGGGGAGTCATGACCTGACCCATTTGTGTTCAACAGTGAGAGCAGTTTTGCTTCATTGCAAAGCCATTTAGAAGGAAGATGCTTAGGCAAGAACAGATGGTACAGCAAGCAGCTGGTAGGGAATACTTGGAAGAAACTATACCCTGTTTCATAAGACGTTCCTTTCATTTTTCTATATGTTAGTTTTGCTGTCTCCTAAAACATAATTTAGGAACGGGTATCCCCTAAAAGGTTCTAGATAAAGAATTTGTCTTGACTGTTTTCTGCTCCATTAAAAATATGTATTCAGATGTTGTGCTACTCCATATATACAGATTAGATTTGTGCCATTACAGGAGTACAGATGAAAAGGCTTAAAAATGCTGCTTTTAATCACACAGGAAAACAGTTACATATTTGAGGAAAGAGCACTGAGAAGTTAAATGAAAAGTTGGATCTCAAGGAAAACTGATATCTATGGAATAACACAACATACTCTTTTTAATTTATTACATAGCAGAAACTCTTAGTCAAATTAAAGTAAGTTAAAAAAATATATGTAAAGTAAATGAAAAGTAAGTTAAAATAATTCAGGACAAGAGGAAATGGCCTCAAGTTGCACCAGGGGAGGTTTATATATTAGGAAAAAAAATTCATGGAAAGGGTTGTAAAGCATTGGAACAGACTGCCCAGGGAAGCGGTAGAGTCACCATCCCTGGAAGTGTTCAAAAAATGTGTGGATATGACACTTGAGGACATGGTTTAGTGGTGAACATGGTGGAGGTCCTAGGTTGACAGTTGGACTTTATAGGCCTTTTCCAACCATAACAATTCTATGATTTTATGATATTCAGATGTTTTAAAATCATTAGGTTTAGACCTTGAAGCCCATTACAGAATTCCTGGAAACTGGTCTAGAGAACAAGTCTTATGAGGACCAGCTGAGGGAACTGGTGTTGTTTAGTCTGGAGAAAAGGAGACTTGGGAGACCTTATCACTCTCTACAATTACTTAAAAGAATGTTGTAACAAGGTGGATGTCAGTTTCTTTTCACAAGTAACAAGTCATAGAATGAAAGGAAACTGACTCAAGTTGCACCAGAGGAGGTTTAGATTGGGTATTAGGAAAAATTTCTTTAATGAAAGAGTTGTTTAGCATTGGAACAGGCTGCCCAGGGAAGTGATTGAGTCACCATCCCCAGAGGTATTAAAAAGATGTGTAGATGTGGCACTTAGGGACATGGTTTAGTGGTGAACTTGATAGTGTTAGGTTAACGGTTGGGCTTGATGGTCTTTTCCAGTCAAGACGATTCTATGACTCAATCACTTTCAGTATGATTGGGGATTTTGACCTGCATTGAAGAATGCACAAATATTTTCTTAAATTACAGAAAAGTAAAAAATTGGGCTTTGTTCCTCAGCTAACGTGTGTAAGTTGTCATAAGACCATAAACTATTAGAGAGTTAGAAGTCTATAGTAGCTGTAGACTTTGATTTCCAGGAAATATCAGGGTCTGGAGTCCTTTATTTCTTTGCTGCTTCACCCAGAAAAATCCATAGTTAGATTTCTCCACCAAAACCAGCTCACCTCTGACCTGAATGGACCATGTTTTTGAAAGACAGGATACTTCACTCTCCATATCCATTCATTTCTCAGTCTCTTTGTAAATGGTGTCCTGGTTTCATCCAGGACAGGGTTAATTTTTGCAGTAGCGAGGAGGGGACTTGGCTAGGACCTGGAGGTTATTCTATACCCCCTCACATCATTGCTGGGGGTGGGGGGAAGGGAGTGTCTTCCAAGGAGAAGGGGTTCCTTCTGGTTGAGTGTGGCAGAAGGAGTGGTCGGGTAACCCCGGTTCTAGTAAATTGTTCCTATCTCAACCCGTGATCTTTGCCTTTTGTGCCTCCAATTCTCCTCTCCAGCCACCCACAGGGTAGGGGGGAGCAAGCGAGTGGCAACATGGTTTGGAGAGTCTCAGTGGGAGCACTAAATTGGAGAGTACCATTCCTAAACCATGACAAATGGTCAACAAGGATACCAATTGTGATGGTGGTTTACTATAATGTGGATACCTGCCCACTAGGAAATGCATTGAGACCACCAATTCATTTCACATAAGCTGCTAAGTAGCGGTCAGATTGTAAACAATTTCACACAATGAAAAAAGTGAGTGGAAAAATCAGTGCAGGTAGCAAAAACTTTGTTAGAATATAACCCTCATGCACCTGTGAGATCTGTCCCTAGCACTGTTAGAATGACAGAACATGCATGATAATGGTTTACAATAAGTTGTTAAATAAATTCAGAGACTGATCACCTAAACCAAAATCAGTTCTGACTCTACAAGCAAGCAGCATTTAAAAAGTTTTAAGATGCATACATACCCATTAGTCCTGTTTCTTGTGCTATTTCTAAGGATGCTTCTCTATTATCTGTTTTTCTGTTAGGAAAAATCAGGTTGCTTACTAATACTGTCTGTGTGCAGAAGAACTATATTCTGTTGCTGACAAAGAACATGATGAGCAGCACACAGAAGCTCAAACATTAAAAGACAGAACTCCCTTTGATGCCTAAAATGAAAAGAACTTTCTGGACAATATTAGTATAGATAAGGTAGGAAAACAGTTCTTTTAATAAAGCGCTTTATGGTGCAACAAATACATAAAAGTGCATGTGAGTGTTCAGGGGTTCTACAATTTTATAGCACTAATCCATCCAATCTGAGAATTACCCACCCCCAGGACCTCCCCGGATCTGCCCCCTGGCATGCCTCCTCAGAGGTCTCAAGACCCCTTTCTGCCTCATCTTCCTCCTCCTCACAGCATGCACTGTCTTTGGAGCTCCTCCAAGGTTCCTGGGCCTTCAAGGTTGCTTTGGTTATAATGATATCTTATTATTCTGGTCCAGGTGCATGTCCCAAACAAGATGTGCTTGCTAGAGTCTTTTCCCTTGAAAAGAACATTAAACAAAATCTGAAGAGTTTAGAAAATTCGATATGAAGCATGAGAACAGGGTTTGGTAACTGTCAACTGCTATTCTAAAGTGTTAGAAACTATATGACCATACTAAAAATCCATATTTGATACAAATCTTAAGAATCTTAAGGCATCACCTTGAGAGCAGGAAACTTGAAATCAAAAGGCCGTTATTTTCATATGCCAAATAAGAGGCAGGATAATCTTCATAATCTGATAGAGAACTTCAATTCTTGTATCTTGATTTCTTTTTAGGAGTTTTCAGTCCTGTGTGATGAATACTTGACTGTTATGTTTTGTTGTCATGAAGTATGTGCTCCTTTATAAATACAAATGGAAATTGTCATTGTTGTCATTAAATATTGCCTTTTGTTATGTGACAGGTATAAACTTCTTTAATCCTGGTGCACACTTAGGACAGGGACCTGAAGCTGTGGCTGTCTGGTTTATCTGCATACCATTGTAATGGACTGAAACTAGTTTTGTTCTGCTGTTTTTGAGAAACCAGTACACACGCGTAATAGGGCATATTGAAACAGTACAAGGAGAGACTAAGTGAGAAAGAGGAGTAGAAGGAAACCCTTAAAGGCAGTCAAAGTTGAGAAAGACATACTATGTACAATACTGGGAAGAGAGGTAGAATAACAGAGACCCTTCCTGGTTACCATCTCAGCAGGGAAAAGGTGCTGAATGGAGAGAAGGCATGGTGTCTGTAGCTTCCCCATGGGCACTTGCACACTGTGGGTTGTTGGAGGTGGCATAACATAGGAGAGGTTGTGTAGTCTCCTTGCAAGTCCAGATTGTGTTTGCTTTCCTCTGCACATTGCTGTTTTTGGGGTATGATAGTTGTGGTGCGTTGACCCTAGTTGAATGCCAGGTGCCCACCAAATTTGCTCTATCATTCCCCTCTGTAAGTGGACAGGGGTCAGTTCATCACATGTTGCTGCTGCTCAGGGAGAGGAGTCCTTCCCCTGCTCCAACGTGGGGTCCCTCCATGAACTTCTCCAGTGGGAGTCCTTCCCATGGGCTACAGTTCTCCACAAACTGCTCCAGCATGGGTCCCTTTCCATGGGGCACAGTCCTTCAGGCACAGACTGCTCCAACGTGGGTTCTCCACAGGGTCAGAAGTCCTACCAGCAGACCTGGTCCAGTGTGGGCTCCTCTCTTCATGGGTCAGCAGGTTCCTGTCAGGAGTCTGCTCCAGGGTGGGCTTCCCATGGGGTCACAGCCTTCTTTCAGGCATCTGTTCTGGTGCAGGTCTCCTCCATGGGCTGCAGGTGGATCTCTGCACTTACTTTGACCTCCATGGGTTGCAGGGGCACAACTGCTTCACCATGGGCTGCACTATGGGCTGCAGGGGAATCTCAGCTCCGGCATCTGGAGCACCTCCTCCCCCTCCTTCTCCCCTGATCTTGGTTTCTGCAGAGTTGTTCCTATTACATATTCTCATTCCTCTGAGCACAATTATCTGCACAGTAACTTTTTTTTTTCCTTCTTAAATATGTTATCCCAGAGGCGTTACTATCATTCCTGATTGGCTCAGCCTTGGCCAGCGGCAGGTTCATCCTGGAGCCAGATGGCATTGGCTCTGTCAGACATGGGGGAAGCTTCTGGCAACTTCTCACAGAAGCCACCCCTGTGCAGCGAAGGTCCCTCACTCAGCATCCTTTTTGGTGAATGAATCCACGGGAGACAGACTTTCTCCAGGCAGCACTCTCTTGTAACTTTATTACTCCATTTATATACAGAATAAGGGTCCGAGCTATCAAGGCAGGCCAGGTGTTACTTATCTGCACAAATTCCACACAGACACTCTCGTGGCTGCCTTTAGCCACAAAGAACAATCATGCTTTAAGCGGCTTTCCACTTGACCTTGTGATTCTTTTCAGACACACACTAATCTTAGCTCTGGCTCACTCAGGACCACAGTATTTTTGCTTTAATATTTTTTTCTTCTTCTTCTATCATCCAGGTGGCTGGTGTTGTGTTGTTTAGCTGCTCCTACACCCCTGTAGCCCCCCCCCAAAAAAAACCCCTTGCCATGCAAACCCAATACAATAGTAAAGGTTAAGTCTCAATTGACTGCATTGGGGTATATTTCTCAGTCTTTGCTTTTATACAGTTACCAAGTCATGAAGGTGATGGTGGGTGTTATTTTATTCCTCTCTATTCCCAATCTAGTGATAACAGGTATTGCAAATTGCAGATGTTGCCTGCATTGGACATTGCTCAAGCAGTAATGGAAACATTATAAGGGGCACTGATCTACACTTATGATTTATCAAAAAGGGTCAGTATCCTTTGGAGGGATGAAATTTATGTGAGTGGTCCATTACTTTATCTGGGCATTCTGATCTAATGTTTTACAATGCTTTCCATGAATATATTTTTCCTAATATCTATTTCTCCATAATAAACACCCCCAGTTCTCTCAACTGGTCCTCTAGAATCATAGAATCGTTAAGGTTGGAAAAGACCTTTAAGATCATCAAGTCCAACCATTGACCTGGGACCACCACCACATGCACCACCAAACCATGTCCTCAAGTGCCATAGCCACATATTTTTTGAACACTTCCAGGGATGGTGACTCTACCACTTCCCTGGGCAATCTGTTCCAATGCTTTACAACTCTTTCTGTGAAGAAATTTTTCCTAATATCTAATCTAAATCCTCCCCATGAGCAACTTGAGACCATTTCCTCTTGTCCTGTCACTTGTTACCTGGGAGGAAAGATCAACTCCCACCTCACTACAACCTCCTTTCATGTAGTTGTAGAGTGCAATAAGGTCTCCCCTGAGCCTCCTTTTCTCCAGGCTAAACAACCCCAGCTCCCTCAGCTGCTCCTCAAAGACTTGTTCTCTAGACCTTTCCAACCACTGCTCCCATCCTGTAGCACTGTATGGGGTTGTTGTGGCCCAAGTGCAGGACCCGGCACTGAGCCTTGTTGATTTCTTGAGAACAACTAGTCAGCAATGTAATAAGTAATTACTTTTGGTTGTCACTCATTGCCTCCTTTAGGATCAAGATATGCTGGTGTAGCGGAGGTCAGACTTAATCCTACAATTACTCAGTACGAAATGGACTAGTAGTTTCTAGTAGCAGGTTCCAGAGGATTTTTTTAATCATGTTAATGTAATACCATGTTGCAATGAGTTGACCTTGTCTGAATGCCAGGTGCCCACCAAACCATTTTATCACTCCCCTTCCCAGCAGGACAGGGAAGAGAGAATAAGATGGAAAACAACTTGTAGGTTGAGATAAGGCAGTTTACTAAAGCAAAAGTGAAAGTTTGCATCTGCACAAGTGAAGAGGAAAATAACAAGGTTTATTCTCTACCTCCCATTAGCAAGTGATGTCTGATCACTTCCCAGGAAGCAGAACTTTCAACACACTGTAGTGGGTTGACCTTGGCTGGATGCCAGGTACCCACCCAGCCACTCTATCACTCCCCTTCCCAGTCCGACAGGGGAGAGAGTAAGGTGGAAAACAACTTGTGGATTGGGATAAGACAGTTTATTAAAGCAGAAGCAAAACAAAAGCTTGCATGCGCAAAAGCAAAAGCAAAGCAAAATATAACATGGTTTATTCTCTACTTCCCATGAGCAGCAATGGTTGGCCACCTCCGAGAAGCAGGACTTCAGCACTCGTAATGGTTCCTCAGCAGGCAACCATTGGAGACAATGAATCCCTGCCTTCCTGCTCCTTGCCTCAGCTTTTATACCTGAGCTGACATGTGGTCTGGAATATCCCTTTGGTTAGTTTGGGTCAGTTGACCTGGTTGTGTCCCCTCCCAGGATCTTGCCCTTGATCGGGCAATGTTGAGAGACAGTGCTGATGCTTCATCAGCACTGCTCAGCAGTAGCCAAAACACTGGTGTGTTATCAACACCTTTCTAGCTACCAATGCAAAGCACAGCACTGTGAGGGCTGTTATGGGGAAATGAACTCCATCTCAGGCAGACCCAATACAATCTCCAATCCTTATTCTATACCATTTGTGTCATACTCAGATCCCACATAATTTATATATCTTCTGACTCTTCCACATCCTTTCACAGATAGATATTATTTTCCCATTTTCATGGGCTTCTTCCACCTCTCCAGATCTCGGGCTCCATTCCATCAGTATAGGTACTCAGGACAGTAGAAGCAACACAATCGATCGCTGGGCACCAACACCAGCCCGACTCGGATCACTGTTGCACTCTCCTTGCTCCTCACAAAAATTGTTCTTCATTGTCTTACTACTTTACTTCCTGCAACATACAACTTACACCACAGATTATTTTCCCCCAAGGTTAAATCTCCTTGAGGCACACACCGGGTCTCCTCATCCTTCCGCCTTACCCAGCAGGTACACCCTGGTCCCTGAGCAAAGACAATCCCATGGATGGGTTTGCCTTTCCCCATGGGAGGAGAAACCCACACCGACTTCCCCAGTCACTTCCTCCCGTGTAGTACGGAGACTTATCTCCTCCCACAGTATGTAGGGTTTTGTTTGGGCAGGACCAGAGCGATTGGCAGATCCCCCAGTGTTGACCAACCAAGTGGTTTCAGTTAAATTTGCCTCCCAGTGCTTCCATGCCCCATTGCCTAAGGCTGTTAACATAGTCTTCAACAGTCCATTATACCTCTCAAATTTTCCAGAGGTTTGTGGGTGATAAGGGATGTAATATATCCACTGTGTCATGTTTCTTTGCCGAAGAGTTGATGAGGTTATTTCAAAAATGAGCCCCACTGTCTGATTCAATTCTCTCTGGGGTGTAATATCGCTGCAGAATGTGCCTCTTGAAGCCTAAGATGGTGTTTTGAGCAGTGGCCTGGTTTACAGGATATGTTTCCAGCCAGTCAGTCATTGCCTCCACCATGGTGAGTATGTAGCTCTTGCCTTGGTGTGTTCATGGCAGTGTCCAATGTAGTCAGTTTTCCAGACCTCACCATATTGGAAACCCAACTACTGCCTTTTGTTGAAGGGAGATTTTACTTGCGTGGTCCTGCTTGACTGCAGCACATTTCACATTCGTGAATAACCTGTGTGATGGCCTCCATGGTCAGTTCCACTCCTGGATCACGAGTCCATCTGTATGTCACATCTCTTCCTAGATGTCCTGATGTTTTATGGGCCCATTGGGCTATAAATAACTCACCCTTCCACTCCTAGTCCAAGTCTACCTGAGCTATTCCAATCTTGGCAACCTTATCCACCCGCTCATTGTTCTGATGTTCTTCAGTGGGCGACTTTTGGCCATGTGAGAATCTACATGACACCTTCAGAACCATGTTTTCTACCCATGCAGCGATGTCCTGCCACAATGCAGTAACCCAGATGGGTTTACCCCTGCGTTGCCAATTAGCCTCCTTCCATTGCTGTAGCCACCCCCATAGGGCATTAGTCACCATCCAGGAGTCAGTATAGAGATACAGTATAGTTCACTTTTCTCGTTCAGCAATCTTTAGGGCTAGTTGGATGGTTTTGACTTCTGCAAATTGGTTTGACTCACCCTCTTCTTCAGTAGCCTCAACGACTCACTGTGTGGCACTCCAGACAGCAGCTTTCCACCTCTGATGGTTTCTTACCACACAACAGGATCCATCAGTACATAGATCATAGCCTCTTTCATTTTCTGGTAACTCATTATATGGTGTTGCTTCTTGGGTACGAGTCACCTTGTAGTGTTGCGGGTACTTTACATGGTAAAGAATGAACACACTCCTTGTGAGGTGGTGAGACAAAGAGGGTTTATTTCAAAATTGACGCGGTTTTATCCTTTAACACCATGTGACTTCTTTAATCAATAAAGTCACCTATGTCGGTGCATGCTCCCCTGGGCTCTTCTGCCCCGGCACGTACCCTGTGCCTTGGACATGCCTCCCACATCACCCCTCTCTTAATTATCTAAAGAAGTCACGAAAACAGTGTAAAACAACAGTGCATACAATCAGAACAGTACATTGTAAACTACCAAGGCTCGCAATGACCCAGCACATCACTTGCTTGGTTTCTTATACTTCTATTGTAAACTTTTAAAAACTTTCTTATATTCCTATAGGGTAGTGCAACTTGGAGAAATAACTTTATTAACTTAGGGGCCTTAGCCCAACCGTGTATAAAACTATAGCTTTTATTAACCTGAGGGTTTTTAAATAACTGGGGATTTCAACTTTATTTAAAAAACAGGATAAACTTAGCAAAACTAAGTTCTCTTAAAGTGACCTTGTGGCGGAGGTAATGTTATTTTGTGAGGTGTTTTGTGTTTTATTATTTGACCAGTCAAACAACTCCTTTTATTCATTCACTCTTTTCATTCATTTTCATTCATCGGCGGCCACCTTCACTCACACACACACACACGCACAGATACTTTAGAGACTGCTTTTTACCACATTGGTCATTCCTTAATGTAAACCTGAAACATAAACATAACTTTTTTATAACTTCTGCGTTACTTTGGTTCTTGCTGTTGTGGTTGTGTACCTGAATAGGGTTTTACACACCTGGAGGAAATCTGCTTAAGTTCTTTTCTTGTAGCCACACAGGCATAGCTTCCCCCCTAGTCACAAAATCTAGGGATCTCGTCCACTGTCCTGAATTCAAGTTCCTTACTATGAGCGGTGGTTAGGGAGAGGCATAAGCCCGGGGTCTATGTTGATTTTCATACTTACTCTTTTCAGTGCTGTCACAATTTAAAAAATTGATAACATACATAGCTTTTTACAGATGTTCTTGCAGACTACACAGATTCTCCCCCTTTTTGTTTTTATCTAACATGTGTTTCAATGTGTGATGTACCTTTTCTTATGGGTTAGTGTGGAATGCTTGTGACGTGAGAATTTTCCTATTTGATAGGAAGTAAAGTTGTTTTATTATTATTGTTGATCTGCTTTGGGGTACCAAAGGTTGCTAAGCAACTAAGTCATTGTGTTTTACACTCTTGCGTTTTGTCCAGTGGATGCTGTGGCAGTTATGTTTTGTGGATGTGTATCTATTTGCATGTACATTTCTCAATATGTCCAATTCAGAGATGTGTATATCTGTCGCTGGGTATCTGTCGAAGGTCTCGGTCCTACGGGAGGAAGAATGACACACAACACACACAAGGGTAATGAGACAAAGGGATGTCTGCCCGCTACGCTGAGCAGGCAGCTTTTTATTAGGTGCCAAGTTCCCCTTTTCCCATACATACATACTATAAACATTTTCCTGCAAAACACCCAGGAATGCAACACCTGCAGTTTGTTAAAACAACTTGACCTTGTACTGTCCAACTCTCAGGGTTGTTTCCATGGGAATATGCAGTTATCTCCACCTTTCTCAGGGGAACGGTCTTACTCCCCTCAACGCCTCTAACTCTTCTGCTTCCAGGGGGTCCAGGGGTTCCATGGACCTGCCATCTCCCCCTACATATATCTGTTCGCCAGATCTCATTTGCCATTAACTCTCTAGGGTTAATGCTTTCCTGAGATGCCATGGGTGTGATTTTCTGACAGTCTGGGCATGCCCTGATAATGTCTGAGTTTTATTAATCATTATTTTGAATTGTCTCTTTAGAGAACGTGCATTCTGATGGAAAAATGAATGAGACAATTTTGCTTGCTCTAGAACTCTGGGTATGGTGTTAAACATTGCTGCTTTGCCAACTTCTCAGTTTCTGTCAGTTATTGACCCTGGCATGTCAACATGTGATTTTGTGTGTATTATATAGAAATCATACCTTCTGTGAATCACAAGAAACCAAACAAAACGCATTTCAAACAACAGATGAGGGTTAACAATATCTCAAAGAAACTAACTTTCAAGATTTACCTTATAGTACAACAGGCATAGTTACAACATTAAAGGGTTGTTCAGAAAATTTTCCCAAGGCAATATCAATGGCAGTCAGTTCCAGAACCTGCACCGAACCTTGGTTCATGGTCTGTACCTCTCGTTCCCATTGTCCTGTATCAGGATTTACTCAAGACATTGCAACCTTTCATGTTTTTTCTAGATGCATGCGTGAAGGCTCTGAGGCCTTTTACTATTTCAGGTTTGCATCTGGTGTGGTTTTTAAAGGTAAATTGCCGATTTCTGTTCACAATCTGTGCTTAGGGAGATGAATTTAAATGTCACCCTCAAAACTTACCAGGGCAACTTGGAATCCTGCGTCCTCAGCCAACATCCTATTCGAATAGGATGAATTCCAGCTTTGAAGCTGGAATGTTGACGATGACCAGATCTCTTCCATCTAGTTCCTGTAATCGTCCTCTGCCTTTAATGACAAGCTTTGTAAACATCTCATTAACAGTCTACACAGTTTTAGGTGGTGTGTGGGGCAGAAACAACCACTTAGAATTTGCAGTGGGTCTTGTCAGTCTGATCCCACTGAAATAAAACTGCAATGGTTTATACCTGCTGGAAACAAGGACTAGGCAGATTTGCTGTTCAGGATTTCTCCTGTTTTGTCTGCTTGGTATCGCCTTGGCACAAATGTCTAACACCTGTCTTGCCTCTGCTGTCAGAGGCTTGTTAGACGTTAGGCTGGAGGTCCCCTTTAGCAGCTCAAACAGAGGGTGTAGGTCTCCTGTGGTTATGGTTAAAACAGGCCTTAACCAATTGACAGCCCCCTGAGGCTTCTGCAATTCGTGTAAATATAAAGTGTTTTTTACCTCGAACTGCAGCAGTTGCGGAGAACCTTTTTGCTGCATTAATTCCCGTCCAAGGTAAGTCCAGAGTTGTGATTGCTGGATCCTCTCTAAAACAGTCTGAAGTCCTGCATCTTGGACAGTTTTGGTTAGAGCAGTAATAACAAATGGCAGTTCATTTCTTGTGGCCATGGTTATTAATGTGTCATCTGCATAATAATGTATCATGGTTGTTTGATATATTGTTGGGCTATTTTACATCTCCTGAGGAAGGACAGCCCAGCAGTGATTTTGCATGGGCTGTGCATTGTTCAAGGCCATGATGGGAAAGAAAAGCCTCTGCGCATCCTCAGGGTGTAGGAGGGTGGTAAAAAAACAGTTCTTTGAATCAGTTACCACTAGTGGTCAATTTACTGGGAGCATAGTGAGTGAAGGCAGTCTGTTCTGCAATGCTCCTGTAAGCTTTATGACTGCATTTACTGCTTTTACATGTCGCAGTGTTCTCCACCTGTCACCTTTCTTGGGGGTGCAGGATATAGGGGGATTTTTGGGGCTGGTTGATGGCACATTGCGGCTCGCCTCAAGCTACTTCCTCTCTTGCACATGAAAGGTGGTGCCACAGAGGAGTACGGCGAGCAACACCACAACAAGCAGTGTGATGCTTGCGGCATAACCTTTGTCTTGCTTATGGCACCCTTGGTACAACTCAACCCATTCCCTGCTGTTAGGGTATTTGTGAGATGTTGCTGCTAAGGGTCTCCAAGGGCAATCCCTTTGAGAGTGTTTACTGTCACCACATGTAACACAAGTAGCTCTGTGTCTGGCCTCATCTATTACTCTTAATTGGGCTTCTAGGGTTATAGCAAAAGGGTTAAATTGGTGTTTCACAGAGCTAACTCTTTGGTAGGGTTGAACCAGCTCAGTAGTGCTGCAACCTTCCCCTACAGGAAGGGCTTGCAAAGCTCCCTTACAGCTTGTGTTCCCCTCTTCAAAAGCCAATTGCCTATACAGCATCTCTCTGGCTTTATTGTACTCTACTTGCTTGTTTAAAGCAGATTGCAGCTGGTCTAAACATCTCAAATTTGGTTCAGTACAACCTTGTAACACTTTTGTGGGGGACAGGTAATCATCTTGGTTTGTAGTGAGAATGTTTTTCATAACTTTTAGGGCTTACCTGGCCACTACACTGCATATCTCTCTATAGTATTTATATTGTGTATCTATTGAACTATAATTTGCATCCCCGGTTAACTGATGTGCTGTTACGCTTGCTTGGGTGTTAGCTGCTGCCTATTTGGCACAAATTTCCCGAAAGCCAGATAGCCAGACTGTTTATTGGGTGTCATTAAGAACTAATTTCATTAACTCTTTCCAGTCATGTGGGGTGAAAAAATAGATGGAACTCAATGTTTCTAAGTACCCTAGGGTATTTATACCAGTACTTCGCCACCCGGGTCTCCGAGCTGCGGGCACCACACCGATCAGGGAAAAATCCTTACCGCGTGAGATGTACCACTGCGTCTCAGCTTGACTCACTGCTCCGGCGTAAGTCAGAGTTTGGTGCGTGAGATGTGCCACTGCATCTCAACTTGACTCACTGCTCCGAGTTCGGTCGGCCCTCTCTGGTCACTTCAATCTGTCGACTTTTTCTTTTCTTCGTTCTTCTTCTCATTCCTGTGCACTTTTCCTAATATTTGGGAGCTCCTAAAGTAGAATTGCATTTCTCAGATACTCTGAGACAACGACTTTAAAGACGTCTACGTTTTTTGTGGTAAAAGATTCCCGAGTCGGAATAATAGACTCGATAACCAGAATCTACTGACGAATTTCCTCATTCAGGATAATCTAAACTGACTTAATATAAGTTAAAAGAGTCCCATGTGTAGTGTTGCGGGTACTTTACATGATAAAGAATGAACGCACTCCTTGTGAGGTGGTGAGACAAAGAGGGTTTATTTCAAAATTGGCGCGGTTTTATCCTTTAACACCATGTGACTTCTTTAACCAATAAAGTCACCTATGTTGGCACATGCTCCCCTGGGCTCTTCTGTCCCGGCACGTACCCTGTGCCTTGGACATGCCTCCCACATCACCTCTTCAGTCAATGCTCCAAAATCCCTGCCTTCTGACCAGTCCATAATCTCTTCCAGGATTCCTGGGCAATTGGGTTTTCCCATTCGGGCTTGTTGTGTAATCAAACCTACCCACAAACTGTAGTGGGTTTGTAACCCTCCCTGGGAGGGAAACGGAACTAGGATAGGTCACCTGATATATATTTTACCAATAAACTATTCCATACCATGTTACATCAGCTCAGATATAAAGAGATGACAAGGAAACAACTCCCTCTCTTCTCTTCCAGGACAGTTGCGTGGGATAGACGACTGTTATTTGGAGGAGGAAAACACCTTTTGTGGGGAAGTAGTCTTTATTGTCAGTTTTCCCTGTGTGTATAGTGCTTATAGTTCTTTTTTTTTCCTCTCTGTGTAAATTTAAAACCACCTTTCTCGGCAGTCTCGGTTTTGCAAGTTTATTTTTCCTCTTCTTTCCCCCCTTCCTTCCTCCTTTTCCCTCTGGGGGGTGGTTGGGCAGAGTCTCGGTGGACACTGGGCATTCAACCAAGGTAAACGATAACAAAATTGGTGCCGAAACCTGGGAAGACTGCCAAGAAAGGTTGTTTATATAAACACTACCTCGCTTATCTTTTTGTTTTTGCTAACTTGGGAACATACTAGTATAAAATATGACCTTATGCCCAGTTTTAGTATTTATACCCGTACTTTTATTAACAGTCTTTCTGGGATGTGGGACTTACCCTTTGAAAGACCTCCAGGGGGACGGATACAACTTTCTTTCCCTTCTTAATTTTGACATAGATGGCTTTGCAATGAAGGTACCAATGATCTTTACTAACCCTTACTTGAACTGTCTAGCAATGGGGCTGCTTATAACCAACACTATAAGAACATTATGGGTATTAGGGAATGCAATATTGTCTTTGTTGCCTTGTTGCAGGACAAAACAAACTTCAAGAGAGAACTTACTGGGATGTGCCTTAAAGGGTCCAGTTCCTGGGTGGCAGGGAATGTGGATGAATTTAGGCAAGTTCTTAGGGTGTTTAACACCTCCCATTGCCTGGGACTTCACATCAGAACAAATATTCAACCCCAACAAACTGACATGTTGTTTGATGGAAGGATGCCTTGCCTACCCCGATCAAAACCAGCAACTTCTTGCCCTGTACTGGGACCTGGCCAGTGCTTATTGAGCTGCAGGTGAATACTCTAAAAAGACTATGACTGAGACAGGGACCCAAACTACGACATCCGAAGCCATTATTGCCCCTGTAGTGAAAAGGAAGACATGGGTAAGGAGATCTTCAGGACCTACAGGCCTACCTCCGTGATTAGTAAGGGAGGAAAAAGGAGATGGATCTACCCTGCCCGGGCCTCCAAGGGAAGAAGGGGAGTGTCGCAGTCAGAGTGAGACTGGACTGTTTACTAAAGAGGATGAGTTATGAGGTAGACCAAACTCCTCTCTCTCTGCAATTGTAATGTCAAATTAAGGGGCTTTACTCGAGGAAAAATGGGGAAAAACAGAAGAAATAACAACCCTTTATTAAAAGATATATGTATGTTGGCAAAAACAGTAACAAGAAACAACAATAACAACAACAAGTCTAAAAGAATATTTCCCTGTCCGTTAGCACAGTCCTAATTGTGACCTGCTGGGGATGTTGTTGGATCACTGGAAGGTGCAGGGTCTGCAGCACCCTGTTGTGACCTGCACTGGAGGGTGCAGGACCTGCAGTACTGGTCGTGGTTGGCAGGGGGCGCTGTGG
>NW_020885010.1:109269-110301 GCF_003945725.1 Corapipo altera | reverse complement strand
AGCAGGGGGCGCTGTGAGATCACTGGAAGGTGCAGGACCTGCAGTACCTGGTCGTGGTCGGCAGGGGGCACTGTGAGATCTCTGGAGGGTGCAGGACCTGCAGTACCTGGTCGTGGTCGGCAGGGGGCGCTGTGAGATCGCTGGAACGTGCAGGACCTGCAGTACCTGGTCGTGGTTGACAGGGGGCGCTGTGGGCTCCGGCAGTCACCCCGCAGGAAGAGGGGGCTGGAGAGAGCGGTCCCGGACCGCATGGGGAAACCGAGAAGGAGATGGGGGGTCCTCGCCTCCGTGGAGACGAAAAGGAAGGCAGGCAGTACACTCCCACGGGAACTCACCGCTGTCTCAGGCGGTGGTGTCTCAGGAAAAGAAAAACCTCCCCCTCCTCTCCTGCGTGCAAGCAAACTCTCCGTTGAGGCACAGCAGCTCCGGAGAGCGGGACAGTCAGGCAGGTTGAAGCCAGCAAGATGAGAAGTCGAGTTGACCAGGATGAACAGCCAAAAAAAAACCCAGACCTCCGGTCCCCCTCACCAAAAATGCCTGTGTGCACCCAGGGAGCCAACAACACAGTTTTCCTCCTCGCCTCCGAACAGAACCAACCCCCCTCCCTCCAGCAGTTGATCGCCCATTAAACAGATCAGTCAGTTCCTTTGCAAGGCTAATCAACTCTCTTCCCCCTCAAACTCTGTTTTCTCTTACAGGGAAAGCAGGGGAAGGGAAAATTCCTCTCTCAGATTTATAACCCATAACATTATCCACCCCTAATTTTCTTTCCCATGCTTTCACACGTTATCAGATTAAATCTTTGAACATCATACGTACATGCATCATCCTAACTATGTACGCATCCACTAATAGGTAGATACAGATACAGAGTTACATACAGATACAAGTATACAGTTATAACCAGTTTATCCGAGACTAAGGTCTCCTTGAGGTATGCACCGAGTTTCTCCATCTTCCTGCATCACCCACCAGGTGCAGCCGGGTGTGGTGGTTTGGGCTAGGCCTTCCTTGGTGACCAGTTTGTAACCA
>NW_020885010.1:92434-108869 GCF_003945725.1 Corapipo altera | reverse complement strand
GGGGGGGGGGGGGGACTTCTGGTGGTAAGGTTTGGAGACTTGGCAGGGAGCCAGCTTCAAACCATATCACCTTGTTTTGGTGTTTCCGCCCGGGGCTACAGAGACAGAGCAGAAGCGGCGGCAGTGTCCAGAGACTCTGGATAAGAGCCAGGACAGATAAGAACTGAACCGGAGGAAGCAGCAGAAGAGAGAGCCCGCAGCAGAACTTCAGAGTTCTGGGGGTAGGAACTGTACCAAAACCCCAAACTCCTTGAGACCTCCTGGAAGGAGGAAGATGATAGACTCTTGCTTGAAAGAGCCTTGGAGTGCTACAGCACTTGCAGAGAGGAGCTGAGAAGCTCAAAGGCGTCCTGGGAAGCTGGACCGGGACAGAGAAGGAATGCGGGGGGGTTGACCTTGGCCCCCCTCGCTGCTGCTGCTAAGCTAGCAGCCTTGAGACAGAGCACGGAGCTCTGCAAAGGGGAATTTGAATCCCCTGAGGAAGGGACTTTCACGAAGATGCCCCTGCATTTCGTGATGTACCTGTGGTGACGCGAGTCTGGTCCCTGCTGGCAGCCCACAGGTGAGGCCTTCGCTTGGACCGAAGGAGAGCCGAGGGGCTTGGAGACCCCCTTGTGTGTACTGAACAGAGATCCAGCTACAACAATCCAGTTACTGCTGCATGCATGAGATGAGGAGAACCTGCTGCCTTAGAAGAAGCTGCTGCCCTGAGAGACTGGAAGGGATCTGTCCTTCTTTCCCTCCTGGACTTTTATTTGGAGGGGAGAAGAGATCTGATCCATTGTAAATACTATGTCATGGTAGAGATAGTTGTGATTTTGTGTATAATGTGTTATAGTATTTATTTGTACAGTCATTGTAATATATTCCCTTTCCCCCATTCTGAGTCTGGTTGTGTTTTGTCTGGAAAAAAACCCATCTCACATTAGGTTGAGATGTGGGAGGGGGGATGGAGCTAGGGAATTGGATTTTGGGGCTATCTCAAACCATGACACCGGGTCCTTGGGTAAAAACAATCCCACGAATGGGTTTGCTTTTGCCCGAGGCAGGGTTAATCCAAACCTTTTTCCCTAACACTCCCATCGCGTGAATCACGGGGACCTTATCTCCATCCATGGTGTGGAGGGACTCTGATTGGGCAGGGCCGGCTCGGTTGATGGAACCTCTGGTGTTAACTAACCATGTAGCCTGTGCTAGATGCTGATCCCAGTTCTTGTCTGTCCCTTCACCCAACGCCTTCACGGTGGTTTTCATCAGTCCATTATGTCGTTCAACTTTCCCTGCGGTTACTGCGTGGTATGGGATGTGGTACACCCACTTGATGCCATGCTCCTCTGCCCAGGTGGCAACTAAACTGTTTTTGAAATGAGTTCCGTTATCTGATTCGATGCACTCTGGGGTACCATGTCACCACAGGACTTGTTTTTCAAGGCCCAGGATGGTATTTCGGGCAGTAACGTGAGGCACCGGATATGTCTCCAGCCATCCAGTGGTGGCTTTCACCATGGTAAGCACATAGCACTTACCTTGGCAGGTTCGTGACAGTGTGATGTAATCAACTTACCAGGCCTCCCCATACCTATACTTACTCCAACGTCCACCATACCATAGGGGTTTCAGTCTCTTAACCTGTTTAATGGTAGTGCAGGTCTCACAGTCATGGATAACCTGGGAAATAA
The DNA here is from genome assembly GCF_003945725.1 of Corapipo altera. Taxonomy (NCBI): domain Eukaryota; kingdom Metazoa; phylum Chordata; class Aves; order Passeriformes; family Pipridae; genus Corapipo; species Corapipo altera. The sequence continues at coordinate 107,190 of NW_020885010.1, read as the reverse complement.
TGTCCTTGGTTAAGTCCACTCCTCGGTCTCGTGCCCATCTATGGGTAGCATCTCTGCCCTGATGGCCTGAGGCATCATGGGCCCACCGTGCTAGGAACAACTCTCCTTTGTGCTACCAGTCCAGGTCCACCTGGGACACCTTGACTTGTGCAGCTCGGTCTACCTGTTAATTGTTGCGATGCTCCTCATTGGTTCGGCCTTTACGCACATGGGCGTCTACCTGGCGGACTCTCACAATCAACTTCTCTGTCCGGGTGGCAATGTCTTGCCACGTATCAGCGGTCCAGATGGGTTTTCCCCTGCATTCCCAATTGGCCTTCTTCCATCTGTCCAGCCATCCCCACAGAGCGTTGGTCACCATCCACGAGTCGGTGTAGATGTAAAACTTTGACCACTTCTCCCGTTCAGCAATGCCCAATGCTAACTGGACAACTTTGAGCTCTGCGAATTGGCTCGATTCTCCTTCCCCTTCAGTAGCTTCTGAAACTTGCTGGACGGGGCTCCATACAGCTGCTTTCCATTTACGTTTCATTCCTACAAGGCGACAGGAACCATCAGTAAAGAGGGCGTAGCACATTTCCTCTTTTGGTAGTTTATCGAATTCTGGGGCTTCCTCAGCCCGTACCACCTGGTCTTCTTCTTCTTCATCCGCTAGACCAAAACTCTCCCCTTCCGACCAGTTTGTGATGACTTCTAGGATCCCAGGGCGATTCAGATTTCCAATACGGGCACACTGTGTGAGCAGAGCGATCCACTTATTCCATGTAGCATCAGTGGCATGATGTGTGGTGGGTGCCTTTCCCTTAAACATCCAGTTCAGCACTGGTAGTCGAGGTGCCAGGAGCAACTGTTCTTCTGTACCAATCACCTCGGAGGCAACTTGTACTCCTTCATAAGCCGCTAGGATCTCCTTCTCTGTTGGGATGTAGTTGGCTTCAGATCCCCTGTAGCTTCGACTCCAGAACCCAAGTGGGCGGCCTCGAGTCTCACCAGGCACCTTTTGCCAGAGTCTCCAGGAGAGACCTTTATTCCCAGCTGCAGAATAGAGCATATTTTTCACATCTGTCCCTGTCCTGACTGGCCCAAGGGCTACAGCGTGTGCAATCTCTCGTTTAATCTGTTCGAATGCCTGTTGCTGTTCAGGGCCCCACTGAAAATCATTCTTTTTCCAAGTTACCAGATAGAGGGGACTTACGATTTGACTGTACTCCGGGATGTGCATCCTCCAGAAACCTATGGCACCCAGAAAAGCTTGCCTTTCCTTCTTACTGGTTGGTGGGGCCATTGCTGTGATCTTATCGATGACCTCTATCGGGATCTGACGACGCCCATCTTGCCATTTCACCCCCAGGAACTGGATCTCTCGGGCAGGCCCCTTAACTTTACTCTTCTTTATGGCAAAACCGGCTCTCAGGAGGATCTGGATGATTTTCTTCCCTTTCTCGGAAACCTCCTCTGCTGTGTCCCCCCATATGATGATGTCATCAATGTATTGCAGGTGTTCTGGAGCCTCACCCTTCTCTAGTGTGGTCTGGATCAGTCTGTGGCAGACGGTGGGACTGTGTTTCCACCCCTGGGGCAGTCGGTTCCAAGTATACTGCACACCCCTCCAGGTGAAAGCGAACTGTGGCCTACGCTCTGCTGCTAAGGGAATGGAGAAGAATGCGTTTGCAATGTCAGTAGTGGCATACCACTTCGCTGTCTTGGACTCCAGCTCATACTGGAGCTCCAACATGTCTGGAACAGCAGCGCTCAGCGGTGGGGTGACTTCATTCAGGTCATGATAGTCCACAGTCAGTCTCCATTCTCTGTTAGACTTACGCACAGGCCAGATGGGACTGTTGAAGGGTGAATGGGTCTTGCTGATCACCCCTTGGCTCTCCAGTTCACGGATCATCTTATGGATGGGGATCACAGAGTCTCGGTTCGTCCGGTACTGCCGGCGATGCACTATTGTAGTGGCGATTGGCACTTGCTGTTCCTCGACTTTCAGCAACCCTACTACCGAAGGGCTCTCCGAGAGGCCGGGCAACGAGTTCAACTGTTTAACCGCCTCGGTCTCCACAGCAGTTATTCCAAAAGCCCATCTATGTCCCTTGGGGTCCTTGAAGTACCCGTTCTTGAGATAGTCAATGCCCAGGATACATGGGGCATCTGGACCAGTCACAATGGGGTGTTTCTGCCAGTCTTTCCCGGTCAAACTCACCTCAGCTTCCACCATGGTCAACTCTTGAGATCCTCCAGTCACCCCAGAAATGGAAATAATCTCTGGTCCCACATGTCCCGAGGGCATTAATGTACACTGAGCGCCAGTATCAACCAGAGCCTGATATTTCTGTGGGTCTGACGTGCCAGGCCATCTGATCCACACAGTCCAATAGACACGGTTGTCCCGTGCCTCTACCTGGCTAGAGGCAGGGCCCCTCTAACATTCATCTTCATCCTGCCAATCACCGTTTCCCTCTTGTGAATGTCAATGGGAGGAGCCCTCTAGCGGGTCAGATTCCTGCCCACAGGATACTGGTACAGCACTCACTTTTGCAGACTTCCCCTTTTCTTTCTCCTTCAACTCTTGTACTTGGGCTGCTAGGGTACGGGTAGGTTTCCTGTCCCACCGTCTCATGTCTTCTCCATGGTCAGTTAGGAAGTACCACAACTCAGTTCGTGAGGTCTGTCCGCTCTCTCTAACTGGGGGGCGTCTGGTTTTCACTGGGACCATATGGAAATTGCTTCCCTCAATCTTCTCTTTCAAGCCCGTAGTTAATTCCTTGAGTTCATTAATCATTGTCTCTACTGAGGAGATGCGGGCCTGTAGTGGTCCTTCGATCATACTGTCGTACAACCGAAGTTTGTTTATTGCAGACATCACTGGCTCCTGCTTCTCCCCAGCCTGCAAGGATGTCAGGTAACCTTTATGTGTGGACGGCCCCATACGTGTGAAGCTCCACCACATCTGTGGTGTACACTTAACCTTGTCAGGATTGTTGGTAGATTGCCCATCCCTTCCAAACAATACTTCCAGCAATGCCATTTCTCTCAGCCGTAGGATTCCTTCTTCTATGGTCTTCCAACTCTTGGTATAATGATTTGCCTGCAAGGACTCTCTGTAAATGAACCTCTCCCTCATACCATCCAAAAGCCCTGCCCAGAGAGACAGGGACTTCGATTCCCTCACAAATGCCTCCTCAATGCCCACATCTTGGGCAATAGATCTCAGGAACCTCGCTTCACCACCATCAAGGTTTACAGCATCACCTGTAGAGTCCCAAACTCGGATCATCCAGGTGGGAACGGGTTCACTCGGGCGACGAGCAACATCTGTCCGTAAATTCCGGAGGTTATTGTATGATAAAGACTCAGTGATGATTTCTGGCTCTGGAGTAGCCGTTTGTGGGGACCCTGCCTCTCCATCATCGTCAACTGGGCGAACTGATTTGGTTTTATATTTCTTCCTTTGGATAGGGGTAACCTCCATTGGCTTAGTCTGTCCCTTAGTTTTGACCTTATCCTGAGTCACCTTGGTATTAGGCATCTTGTTCTCATCTTTTCCTTTCCCCTGGAAGTGCTGCACCATACCGAGTAACTTCCTGTAGGCAATGACCAAGGCCCCACATGCAGCTGCCAACTGCCTCTCCATAGATCCATCACGACCTCTCTCCCTCACAGCTTTAATTATTTTTGTAGGGTTCAGGAGTTGTTCAAGGGTGAGCTTCCATGTTATGGGAACTGAGCAACTTTCTAGGAATTTACCCATGTCCTCCCATAACCCATGCCACTCGAGGTTTTCCGCCCCTGGGACAGGTTCCTGAATGCCTTCTCGGTAATTCTTGGCCTTGGCTTGGTATATCAGGTATACTATAATGGCACAAACTAGGATGAAAAGCCCAACAATTGCAATGTCTCTGACATCTAAAAAGGATTTAAACTTCCCAGAGGCCATTGTGTTGTACCCAAAAGGGAACTGAATAAAGGGTTGGGCGCATGCATTCCCCTGTGTGTCTCCATAGGAATAGGTGCTATTATCCTTAAAACCCCAGAGGAAACAGCTTAGGCTAGAGCAGTAGTGCATCCTTGAGGACATATTCTGGATGAAAATCACAGGTGCTGAGTTTGCCGTGTCATATACCCAATGCACAAACTCAAAGGTACTTATCGCAATGAGGGTACTAGTATCTGAACTGAAATACATTGACAGGTGGGACAGATATCTTGGCATGGTTATATACCAGAGGAAAGCAGCAACCCCTGACATCATGGTGCCTACAAGTTCAAAACGCGTGTCAATCACACAAGGGGTTCAAACTGCTCGTAACTCACACAAAGGGTAGTTATTCTTTTTCCACCTTTCTGCTTTCCAGGTCCAACGTTGGGCGCCAAGAATGTCGCAGTCAGAGTGAGACTGGACTGTTTACTAAAGAGGATGAGTTATGAGGTAGACCAAACTCCTCTCTCTCTGCAATTGTAAGATCAAATTAAGGGGCTTTACTCAAGGAAAAATGGGGAAAAACAGAAGAAATAACAACCCTTTATTAAAAGATATATGTATGTTGGCAAAAACAGTAACAAGAAACAACAATAACAACAACAAGTCTAAAAGAATATTTCCCTGTCCGTTAGCACAGTCCTAATTGTGACCTGCTGGGGATGTTGTTGGATCGCTAGAAGGTGCAGGGCCTGCAGCGCCCTATTGTGACCTGCAGGGGGCGCTGTGGGATCACTGGAGGGTGCAGGACCTGCAGTACCTGGTCGTAGTCGGCAGGGGGCACTGTGAGATCGCTGGAGGGTGCAGGACCTGCAGTACCTGGTCGTGGTCGGCAGGGGGCGCTGTGGGCTCTGGCAGTCACCCCGCGGGAAGAGGGGACTGGAGAGAGCGGTCCCGGACCGCATGGGGAAACCGAGAAGGAGATGGGGGTCCTCGCCTCCGTGGAGACGAAAAGGAAGGCAGGCAGTACACTCCCACGGGAACTCACCGCTGTCTCAGGTGGTGGTGTCTCAGGAAAAAAAAAAAACTCCCCCTCCTCTCCCGCGGGCAAGCAAACTCTCCGTTGAGGCACAGCAGCTCCGGAGAGCGGGACAGTCAGGCAGGTTGAAGCCAGCAAGATGAGAAGTCGAGTTGACCAGGATGAACAGCCAAAAAAAAACCCAGACCTCCGGTCCCCCTCACCAAAAATGCCTGTGTGCACCCAGGGAACCAACAACACAGTTTTCCTCCTCGCCTCCGAACAGAACCAACCCCCCTCCCTCCAGCAGTTAATCGTCCATTAAACAGATCAGCCAGTTCCTTTGTTCCTTTGTAAGGTTAATCAACTCCCTTCCCCCTCAAACTCTGTTTTCTCTTACAGGGAAAACAGGGGAAGGGAAAATTCCTCTCTCAGATTTATAACCCATAACAGGGAGGCAGGACAAATAGCCAGTGATTCACTAGAGGAAGTGGAAGCGGTTCCACGTGAGAGAAGCAGAGAGGAAATCAGACAGGAGAGCGAAGTTATCTGGTCCCTGAGCCCATCAGAACTTCGGGACTTGCGGAGAGATTACAGCTGCCCGCCTGGTGAATGAATTCTTACCTGGCTGCTCCACTGCTGGGATAACGGGGCTGGTAGTCACCTGTTAGAAGGTCATGAAGCACAGCAACTAGGATCTATTGCCAGAGATCGTGAAATCGAAAAAGAAATTGGAAAGGAGAGAGGCATTCGCAGTCTTTGGGTTCGACTCCTCTCAAGTGTGACAGAAATGTATCCGTTCAAGGAAAATCTAATGAGCTCCCCAAGAAAGTGGACTACTGCAGATGGAGGCATCCAGTACCTGTGGGAATTGGCAATGCTGGAAATCCTTTACAATGGCGCATATGATCCCCTCTTCAGGAATCCGGAGGATGTCCCTTGCACACTGCCCATGTGGAGAAAGGTAATTCAAGGTACCCCTGCATCATATGTTAACTTCCTGGTGACAATATACCATGGGAAGATGGATGAACCATCTGTGGAAATGATGTCTGCCTGGATACAGAATATAGAAGAAAGTACGGAAGCCTCCTCACTCCCACGGGCCAGCAAATTAGATTCCAGAGACAACTCCGATCTCCGCCATCGGTGCACCTACACTGAGGAGAGGCCTTACAAGTGCCCTGAATGTGAGAACCACTGCAGAGACAGCCCAAGAGATCGGTCTCAGTCTCCTTCTGTCCCACTCAGAAGGAAAGGAAACCCCAAGAGCAGACCACGTGGTGAACTATGGTTCTTTCTGCATGACCAAGGGGAAGACATGAAGAAATGGGATGGTGAACCTACCTATAAACTAGAAACCTGGGTACGAGAATTAAGAGGGAAGAAACCTAGTAAGAAGGCCGTCCACGTAGTTGATGCAGAGGACCCAGAAAGAAATCAGCGACCTCTGAGACGCAGAAAGACTGAGATCAATTCCTGTGATCCCAATGAGGGGACCTCTGTTTGGGCAATGCAAAGGTCTGACCAGGAACAATAGAGGGGCCCTGCCTTCAGCCAGGAGAAGGAAAGGGATGATAGGGTTTACTAGACTGTGTGAATTCGATGGCCTGGCATATCGAATCCGCAGAGATATAGAGCTCTAGTAAACACTGGTGCACAGTGCACTTTGATGCCATCAAGGCATAAAAGCACAGAGCCCATCTGGATTTCTGGAGTGACAGGAGGAAGTCAAGAATTATCAGTGCTAGAGGCTGAAGTAAGTTTAACGGGGGACAAATGGGAAAAGCACCCCATTGTGACTGGTCCAGAGGCCCCTTGCATCCTTGGCATTGATTACCTCAAGAGAGGATACTTCAAAGGGGTATCGATGGGCTTTTGGTGTAGCCACAGTGGCTACAGAGAAATTTAAACAATTATCTATCTTGACTGGCCTCTCAGAAGATCCTTCCATTGTGGGATTGTTGCAAGTCAAGGATCAACAAGTGCCCACAGCCACTACAACAGTACATAGACAACAATACTGAATGAACTGAGACTCTATGATTCCTATCCATAAGATGATCCGAGAGCTGGAGAGCCAAGGGGTGGTCAGTAAGACCTACTCACCTTTCAATAGCCCCATCTGGCCTGTACGTAAATCTGATGGAGGACGGAGACTGACTGTGGACTATCGTGGCTTGAATGAAGTTACCCCGCGGTTGAGTGCCGCTGTGCCAGACATGTTGGAGTTCCAGTACGAACTGGAGTCCAAGGCAGCAAAGTGGTGTGTAGCACTTGTATGGGCACAGACCAAACAGATGCATGTGTAGCTGTAAAATCGTTTATTCACGTGCTAACAAGCCCTTATATACCTCCCGTGACATCACGTATTTCCCACAGTTCTTAGTCAGTCCTTCCAGTGGGCATACTCCGTTGAGTACTCTCTCTGGGAGCTTACTCTGGAGACTACATCTCCCATGGTTCCTTGCGACATCCTTCCTATACAGTGTTAACCCTTTCTGCCACAGTGGTACGCCACCATGGATATTGCAAATGCATTCTTCTCCATCCCCTTAGCAGCAGAGTGCAGGTTGCAGTTTGCTTTCATGTGGAGGGGTATGCAGTACACCTGGAAACTACTGCCCCAGGGGTGGAAACAGTCCCACCATTTGCCATGGACCGATTCAGGCTACACTAGAGAAGGGTAAGGTTCCAGAACACATACAATACATTTATGACATTATTGTATGGGGGGACACAGCAGAGGAAGTTTTTGAAAACGGAAAGGAAATCATCCAGATTCTCCTCAAAGCTGGTTTTGCCATCAAAAAGAGTAAGGTCAAGGGACCTGCCAAAGAGATTCAATTCCTAGGGGTGAAATGGTAAGATGGACATCGTCAGATTCCAACAGAAGTCATCAATAAGATCATAGTGATGGCTCCGCCGACTAACAAGAAGGAAACACAAGTTTTCCTGGGGGCCATAGGTTTTTGGAGGATGCATATCCCTGAGTACAGTCAAATAGTGAGCCCTCTTTACTTAGTGACCCGTAAGAAGAATGATTTCCATTGGGGTCCTGAGCAACAACAAACCTTTAAACAGATTAAACAGGAGATTGCACACGCCGTGGTCCTTGGACCAGTCAGGACAGAACCAAACGTGAAAAATGTACTTTATTCCGCAGTTGGGGATAATGGTCCCTCCTGGAGCCTCTGGCAAAAGGTGCCTGGTGAGACTTAAGGTCAACCACTCGGTTTCTGGAGCTGAAGCTACAGAGGATCTGAAGCCAACTATACCCCCATGGAGAAGGAAATCCTCGTGGCTTATGAAGGCATACAAGCAGCCTCAGAGGTGATTGGTGCAGAAGCACAGCTTCCCCTGGCACCCCAATTACCGGTGCTGAGCTGGATCTTCAAGGGAAAAGTGCCCTCTACACATCATGCCACTGATGCTACATGGAGTAAGTGGATTGCTTTGATTACACAACGTGCCCGAATCGGAAACTCAAATCGCCCTGGAATTCTAGAGATCGTAACAAATTGACCTGAAGGTGGAAACTTCAGTCTGGCAGATGAAGAGGAAGAAGAACAAGTGGATCGGTCTGAGGAAGTTCCACCATACAATCAGTTACCCGAAGGAGAAACACATTATGCCCTCTTCACTGATGGTTCTTGCCATATTGTAGGGAAGAATCGGAAGTGGAAAGCAGATGTTTGGAGTCCCACCCTACAAGTGGCGGAAGTTACTGAAGGAAAAGGTGAATCGAATCAATTTGGGGAACTCAAAGCTGTTCAATTGGCCCTGGACATTGCCGAACAAGAGAAATGACCAAGGCTTTACCTCTACACCAACTCATGGATGATAAACAATGCTCTATGGGAGTGGCTGGATCAATGGAAGAAGTGTAAAGGAAAACCCATCTGGGTTGCTGATTTGTGGCAAGACATTGCCGCTCGAGTTGAGAAACTGGCTGTGAGAGTCCACTATGTAGATGCCCATGTACCCAAAAATCGAACTAATGAGGGACATCACAATAACAAACAAACAGACCAAGCTTCACAAGTCAAGGTGTCACAGGTAGATCTGAACTGGCAGCACAAAGGAGAGTTGTTCCTAGCTCGATGGGCACATGATGCTTCAGACCATCAGGGCAGAGATGCCACCTATAGATGGGCATGAGACCGAGGGGTGGATCTAACCATAGACACTATTTCCCAGGTTATCCATGATTGTGAGACGTGCTACCATTAAACAAGCAAAAAGAATGAAACCCCTATGGTATGGTGGATGTTGGGATAAGTATAGATACGGGGAGGCTTAGCAGGTTGATTATATCACACTGCCACAGACCCACCAAGGTAGGCGCTATCTGCTCACCATGGTGGAAGCAACCACTGGATGGTTAGAGACTTATCCAGTGACTCACGCAACTTCCTGAAATACTATTCTAGGTCTTGAAAAACAAGTACTGTGGCGACACAGTACCCCAGAGCGAATTGAATCAGACAGTGGGACTCATTTCAAGAACAACTTAGTTACCACCTGGGCAAAGGAACATGGCATTGAGTGGGTGTATCACATTCCATATCATGCACCAGCCGCTGGGATAGTTGAGCAGTGTAATGGACTGCTGAAAAATACTCTGAAGGCATTGAGTGGGGGGACTTTCAAGAACTGGGTTCAACATCTAGCAAAGGCTACATGACTAGTCAACACTAGAGGTTCCGTCAATCGAGACAGCCCTGCCCAATCCGAGTCCCTTCACACTGTGGATGGAGACAAAGTCCCAGTAATTCACTTGAGAGGTACATTAGGTAAAACAGTTTGGTTTTACCCTTCTAAAACGAGAAGATGCAAAAATGAGCTCGAGAGTCAGAGACACATCCTCATAGAGGTACAGTTAATGCTCTAACTTTATTCCAAAAATACACACATTATCAAGGGTCCTACAGGGTTCACACGCTCTATTCTAACTTTCTATTGGTTACATTTACTTTCACACACTATATCTATAACTTTATTGACTCTACTAGCCAAGGCACATTTCCAGGCCCCCCCATCTTCTGGTTTCTCACACTCTGGATAACAACCTCCTTCCCTGTTTTCCTCTATGCAGCTTTCTGATATCTGCTGCTCAAGGACACACATCTGCTGCTGGAGAACACAGGTCCCTGCCGTCCAGCACGCAGGTCGGATTGTGCAAGCAGGTCTGAAGCAGTATATGTGCTGCATCATCTAAGATTCTTTCAACAATTCCCCCTTTTTCTTTTGCACAATCCAGGCCTGACTGATGGTCTTTCGCTTGGTTCAACTCTTTGTTCCATGTGGTTCTTGAAAACTTTTATTTTGCAAATGAAACTTTATTTAACTCAGGATTATGTGTCTCCCACTCTTTATCCAAAGGTGCTTATGCATATGTGAGGTAATATGGTTTACGCATTTGTGAGCAAAACCAGAATGTATTAATAATCATATATTCATACATTCACATGCATACATTCACACAACTTTCATGCGTGATGGTCATCACTTCATGCTCTCACACAAACATACTTTTGAGTTGTATTTTACTGTGTTTTCTGGTTGTGGACTGAGAAATTATCATTCTTGTGTTTTGTCCTCAGATGAGTAAGATCTAATTATGCATTTCTTGTTTTTATGAGAGTATAACTTGGAAAACAGGAAAACAAACATATTTCTGCCTCACATTCAATTCAAAACCCAAATACATACAAACATTCTTGTAGGGGGCGTGTCTAAAGGCACAGGGGATGTGCCGAAGTAACAGAACCCAAGAGAGCATGCCCCGACATAGGTAACCTGGTTGGTTAGAGAAGTCACATGGTGTTAAGGAATAAAACTGCGCCGAGTTTGAAATAAAGTTTCTTTGTCCATGCCACCGCACGAGGAACATCTTATTCCTTGTCATACAAGGGTACTCTGCTACATATGGCAACCCGAACAGCGACATTTCGCTTATATTAAGCCAATTATCCTGGACTCTTTTAGCTTATATTAAGCCACATATTCTCCTGTATCAGGAATTTAGCCGGTGGTCCCTGTATCGTCTCAATTCTCGGAGACGGGAACCTTCACCGTAAAAAACCTTGACGTCAGTAATCCCGTGGTCATAGTAGCATCTAAGAAACGGAAGTTAATTTAGGAGCTCAAAAAATATTAGGAAAGTGCACGAGAGAAGAGAAGAAAGAAGTTGAAGAAGAAACCGAAAGGTCGAGCAGCAACCGGATAGAGCAGAGGGTCCACACAACATCAATGCGGTGAGTCGGACTGGGAGGCACCCCGCACGCCTAAGACTGCTCCCTGGGCGAGAGTGTGCCTGCAGCTCGGAGACCCGAACCGCGGAGCACCTTAATATCGCCAGGGAAAAGTCGTTGGTTCCCGTGCGTCGGTCAATCTGGTAAAAGCGGCCTTGCCGCTGTCGACTGCTGCGGCAGGACCACGTGCGAGAAGCAACTTTGCTGCTGCCGCCTCTTAACATCTCCAGCCACCGCCGGGCCCCCACAGAGCCCCATTTCAGTTTCTGTTCAGCAGAAACTGCCGGGGCTCCTCGCCTACTTGCCGCCTCCGACCAGCTCCGCGCCGAGCTTAAAGGCGCCGCTGCGACCCTGCCACCCTTCCCCCCGCGCGTACCGCAGTCTACAACCGCGGGGAAACGACCGAGTCACGCACGTGCGCTGGCCACCCCCCCCGCGCCGCAGCAGAGACCCGCACAGGGAGTATCCGTCTAACGGAGCCCAGCGCTGCCTTAACACCTCCCGCTGCCCCTACCAAAACCACGCTGCGCTCAAAAGCCACGTGGAAAAGCAGAACTGCGCCACGACCCCCGACCGCAGCACCCGACCGACACTCGTTGCCACGTGACTGAGTCGCTGCCGCGCCGAACCGCCGCCGCCGTGAACACTGTGCCCGCCGGAGCTGGACCCGCGCCGCGCCGCCTCCGCGTGACTGAGCCGCCGCCGCTAGCCACGCACCGAATTACCCGCGCCCGCCGTTTGCAACCGCATCAAGGAACCCAGTCGCCCCCCCGCCCGCATAGCCGTCGCCCACCGATCCTGCCCCGCACCAACCACCGCCGCGCGCCCCTCCACACCACAGCCGCAACAGACCCGGATCTTGCAGAGACGCCGAGAGAAAAAAACCGCAGAGAAAAGACTGCCAGATAAACAAAACTGCTACACAAAGGACTCAGGACACGTAGATAAGGTAAACACAGACACTTGTTTCCATAAAAACCCCATGATACATTGAAACAAAACACAGACACAAGTGATTGCCAGTTTTTGCAACATAAAGCAGTTTACTCGGTTATAAACTCTGCCGCACAAAGTACACAGGGAAAAAAAGAAAACCCACACCGCACCCCCCGCACACACTGCTGGTAGCAGCACAACACAACATAGTAACAGAAACTCAAGAAAAACACCGGGGAAAGAGAGGGAGCTGGGAGAACACAGTCGCTGAGAAGCGACAGAATTGCCATGCAAGCTCCTGGCCTATGGGCCCACAGCAGGCAATTCTGTTACAGCGATGGGGGAGCTAATTCAGCGACCATACCCCATTTCGCTGCGAATGACCAGCGACCACGTGGCCCGGTGTGGCCGCAGCCATTTTCCCATCCTCGCATCCGAAACCCTGACCCTTCTCTTCCGGCCCAGGTCCAACCCCGCCCCACCCACAGACACGAGAAGGGAGGCAACTCCGCCCCCTTCTCGCCGCCTGTACCGCCCACCACCCCCCAACAGGGAACCGGTTTCACCAGTGCTACAAGGGGGGAGAACTGGGAGGGATGGGGGGAGGGGGAGAAAGAGGGGGAGAAGGAACAAAACAAGATTCCAATGGGAGAGATCAAAAGGGCAAATAGGGAGAAATCAGCTAACATGTGGGAACAATGTCTAGACAAGGCAATTCGTATGGAAAGCCTGAATGTTAATCAGGCATGCCCAGATGATATTAGCCAAAGCCAGTCCCCTCAGAGTCCAGCCCTGAATAGGGCTACAGAGAACCTGAGGCATTTGGTAAGAGGTTCTGGTCTGTCTTTAACCAATATTTTCAAATATTTGGAGGCATTGAGTTACATCTATCTTTTCACCACATATGACTGGGAAGAATTGGTAAAATTAGTTCTCAGTAACATCCAATATACAGTTTGGTTAACTGATTTTCAGAAAAATTGTTCTATTCATATTAAATACCCAAAGGCAGGCATCACGGCACACCAATTAAGCAGGGAAGAAAATTATAATATAGATTTACAATCAAAGTACCATAGAGAGATAGCCAGGCAAGCCCTAAAATCTATGGGAAGCATTCTCACTGCAGATCAAGATGATCATCTGTCCCCCGTTAAAGAGTTACAAAGTTATACTGAGTTAAATTTAAGATGTGTAGACCAGCTGCAGTCTGCTTTAAACAAGCAAATTGAATACAATGAAACCAGAGAGATGCTGTACAAGCATTTGGCTTTTGAAAGAGAAAATGCAAACTGTGAAGGAGTTTTGCAGAACCCTCCTGCAAGGGAGAACTGTGACTTTATTGAGTTGGTACAATTCTACCAGAACGCTAGCTCTGAGAAGGAGCTACCTGCCTCTTTAGTTGCAGCTTTAGATGCCCAGATAAGAGTACAGAAAGAAGTCAGACACACAGCTAGTTGTATTAGTTGTGGAGAAATAGGTCACTCTCAGAAAGATTGTCCATGGAAGCCCCTAATAGCAACATTCCATAAACACCCTAGCAACACAGAAATGACTGAGTTGTACCAAAGGTGCCATAAGCAAGGTAAAAGATGTGCTACAAGCATTATACTGCTTGTAGGAGCCCTGCTTGCTGTAATCCTTTGTAGTACTACTTTTCATGTGCAAGAAAGGAAACAAATTAAGGCAAGTTACAATATGCCAATAATCAGTCCCCAAAATACCTGTGTATCCTGGACCCCAAAGAAAGGTGACAGGTGGAAAATATTGCAAATGTTAAGAGCAGAACATGCAGTCAAAAAACATGCAGAAACCTTGCAGATCGGACTGCCCCTACCTATAAGGCTTCTAGCAAATTGGCCACGAGTGGTAACTGATTCAAAAAACCATTCCTTTACCATTCTCCTTCACCCGGAAGGTGCCCAGAAACCTTTCTTTCCCATCATGGTTTTAAACAGTGCACAATCTATGCAAAGTCACTGCTGGGCTGCCCTTCCTCAGGGGATGCAAAATACCTTGATAAAGTATCAGACAACCATAATACATCATTATGCAGATGACACATTCATAACCACGGCCACAAGAAATGAACTGCTATTTGTTCCTGCTGCTTTAACCAAAACCACCCAAGATGCAGATCTTCAGGTTGTTTCAGGAAGAATCCAACAACCACAACTCTGGACTTGCCCGAGACGAGAGAACCCAGCAAAAAGGTTCTACACAGTTGACACAACTCGAGGTAAAAAACATTTATATTTACAGGAGTTGCAGAAGCCTCAGAGAGCTACCAATTGCTTAAAACCTGTCTTAAGCATAACCATAGGGGATCTATACCCTCTCTTTATGTTGCTAAGGGAGAACTTCAATTTAAAGTCTGACAAATCGTTAGCTGCAGAGGCAAACCAAATGTTAGAGAATTATACCAAGGTGATAAAAGGCAAACAGAACAACAGAGATGCTGAAAAGCCATTCTGCCTAGTTCTTCTTTCCAGCAGGTATGAAGCATTGCAGTTTGTTTCAGTGGGATCAAACTGCAGAGAAGCCCACTGTTGATTCTAAAACAGCTTTTTCTGTCATGCCACACCACCTAAAATCTGTGTAAACTGCTAATATGTTTGCAAGC
>NW_020885010.1:63642-77434 GCF_003945725.1 Corapipo altera | reverse complement strand
TCTCTATTGTGAGAGCCACTAACACCTTATCTCTTTCTCTGCTAAGGTAAAGGCAAAGTTTTGCAAGAGGGTTTTTTATCCTTTTTGTCAAAACCCTGTCTTTTGCTTTTTTCTTTTTACTGAATACGATATTTTTTCAGAAGGGTTTTATAGGGGTAAAACAGCTAAGAATAAGGCATTTCACTAAGATTTTCGTACAAATACTCATTTCCTGGAAAAATTCCCTAAAACTGTCTGCATACTAGCTTGCAGGTAAACGCAAGTCTTTGGGTTTAAGTTATCTACAAGTGAGTAGAAGGACTAAAGAGAGATTTTGCGTTCTTTTCTCGACCACTTGGTTTTCTTTCTCACTGCAGCCTCTGCTGCTGTTCCCTCTCGCTCTCCCCCCCTCCCCCGGGGGGGGGGGGGGAAGGGAGAGAGAACCCGCTGAAGTTGTTTAGTGTCTGTTCTCGCTGCTGCAGCCCCGAACCGCCTCTCCGCTGCAGTTGCCGGTACCGGCGGCAGTTTAAATAATCTCAAAGGCAAATTCCTATGCTCCTGTGTCATCCGAGACACCTCTTCCGGACCCTTATCCCTGGGTTTTAACAGTTACTAACAAACCCATGGTCACTTCTCCACACACACGCACAACCCCTAACACACACACACACACACACTAGCACGGCATAGTTAGCAACACCGTGAGCCCACAACGACACACTGGACAGACAACAGAGTCAACACGAGAGTTAACAGAAACACGGGAAAACAGCCTTCTAACCTGCTCCCCTTCTCAACAAGAAGTGATACTTTTCCGGGGTTGCTCCATCCCAGTTTCCCTCTGGGGCCGCTCCTGGTTTTTTCTTGCACCGTTACTGCCGGGCTGCTCTCCTGCCGGCTCTCGGGCACTCCTGCTTTACCCCCGCGGTGCCGTGAGGGTTTTCCGGCCATAGAGTCTCTCTGGTGTTCGTCTGCACCACGATTCCGCACGGGGTGGCGGTGGCCACAGTTCGAATTCACACAGTTCGGTCGGGGCAGCGTGGGCCAGGCCGCGACGCACTCCCCTCTTCAACAGGATGACTGCACGGTCGAGAAGTTTCGTAGTAGCAGCGAGGGTAATCAAGTCTCAAAGTCTATCTCCCAAACCTCGCCATTCGTCAAAGGCGAAAAGGAGAGGGGGCACTTTAAAGAAACCGTTTTCACAGGTCCAAGCAATAAGCTTGTCAAATACCTTCTCAGCTACTGTTTCACCTTGCTTAGCAAGGAGAGCTAACAGCAGCTTTTTAGCTGCAGTAAACTCTGCTTCCATGCTTGCAGCAAATGACAGGGGGAAGGTAGCGACCTGGTAGAAACTTTTTATAATTTTTTTAGTCTTTTTTCTTGTTCTTTATTGCTTCTGATATACTGAAAGGCCACTGATGTATATATTTGCTTTTTACCCATGTCTCAGTCTGATGAGACTGGAATGTTTGCTAAAGAGGATGAGTCATGAAATAGACCAAACTCCTCTCTCTCAGCAATTGTAAATTCAAAATTAAGGGGTGTTAATTGAGGAAGTGTGGAAAAAACAGAAGAAATAACAACCCTTTATTAAAAGATATATGTATGTTGGCAAAACCAGTAACAGAACACAAAAAAATAGACAGTAGTCCTAGGAAAACAAAAAAAAAGTCTGAAGGAATACTTCTTTGTCCTAATCGTTGCCTGCAGGGGAAATTGCTGGATCGCTAGAGGTGTAGAGCCTGCAGTACCCTGTTGTGGCCCGCAGGGGGCACTGTGGGATCGCTGAAGCTGTAGGACCTGCAGTACCCTGTCGTGGTCAGCAGGGGGCGTTGTTGGGCTCCGGCAGTCACCACACAGGAAGAGGGGTGTGGAGGGAGCGGTCCTGGACTGCGGGAGGAAGCCGAGAAGGAAATGGGGGGTCCTTCCCTCAGTGGGGGAGAAAGGGAAGGAAGGCAGTACACTCCCACGGGACTCACCGCTGTCTCAAGTGATGGCTTCTCAAAAACTCCCCCTTCTCTCCCGCGGGCATGCAAACTCTCCGATGAGACACAGCAGATCTGGGGAGCGGGACAGGCAGGTCGAAGCCAGCAGGATGAGAAGTCGAGTTGACCAGGATGAGCAGCCAAAAGAAAAACCACACCTCCAGTCCCCCTCCCCAAATGCCTGCGTGCACGCAGACCCCCGTCTCACTCCGAGAGCCAGCAACGCAGTCTGCCCCTCTCCCCTCAGAACAGAACCAGCCCCTCCTCTCTCCCCAGCCTCTCTAAATGGCCCATCAGCGGGGCCAGGGTACATCCTTTGTAAAGCTAATGACCTCCCTTCCCCCCCCCCCTCCCCCATTCCGTTTTCCCTTGGAGTGGAGCAGGGGAAGAAAAATTCCCCTGAATTCCTAATCTATAACAGTCCATCTGTATTTTTTCACATAATCTTTTTCCCCCACAATCTAGGTTTTTAATCTTTTTGTATGAGTGTTATGTTGTATAAAGTATCTGCATTTAGCCTGTGGAGTTATCTTTATTCTTTTTGTGAGAAGAAATGTTCATAATGAACCCATCAAGTAAATAATTATTTGGTGTAATGCCTTAAGAAGAATGCGCATCAGCTCTATTGTTGAATTCTGGAACATGTGCCTGCTTTCTTGGATGTTTTTGTTATTACTGTTTTAATGTAAAAGGTAAAAAAACAGCTTTGCTTCTGAAGACAGATTTATGTGATTGATGCAAGTCAGATTAGCTAAATCTTCATTGTTCAATGAAATTAATGTAGTTTGGCAGGATCTTGACTAGGAGGCAATAATTTCTTTTGAAAATAAACAATTGGTCACTTTCAGCAGGTAGGAATAATGTCCTTTGTCTTGCATGGTTTGATTTGTTGGTTCAAGTCCTAGTTAAATTCAAAAGTGGAGTGTGAGTGGAATGGGAGAGAGTATAGTAGCAGGAACAGATGTTTATGGTTGACTCCAAAGTCCTCATCCAATTGGATCTTTATTATCTTGAGTGGTATTTAAACAAACAAACAAAAAAAGAGACATTTTGTGTTTTGAAGTACGAACTGCAAAAGCAAGCTTTTATTCCAAGATGTATAGATTATAATCCACGTGCTCCCTTTTCCCCACTGCGTTGTCCCTGTAAGACAAAGTAAAATTTATTAGCATATTATATACCAGCTGCTGGAGTAAGACAGCAGTGGACACGAACATCAGTCTCATGAGTGAAATTGGAGTTTAATGAATCATAAAATCATAGAATATCCTGAGCTGGAAGGGACCCATGAGGATCATCAAGTCCAACTCCTGACTCCATCCAGGGCAACCTAAACCTAAACTCGAACTTCCCCCGATGCAGCTTTAAGCCATTCCCTCATGTCCTATCACTGGACACCAGAGAGAAGAGATCAGCACCTCCCTCTCTGCTCCCCCTCATGAAGAAGTTGTAGACAGCAATGAGGTCACCCCTCACTCTCTTCTTAAAGCTGAACAATCCTACTATCCTCAGTTACTCCTCATAAGTCACACCCTCTAGTCCTTTCACCATCTTTGTTGCGCTCCAGTGGACACATTCTAATATCCTTCTTATATTGTGGAGCCCAAAGCTGCACACAGTACTTGAGATGAGGCCATACCAATGCTGAGCATAGTGGGACAATCACTTCTTTCAACACTGCAGCAGTACAACAAATTTGATATATGGGTTTGCAAAGTAACTTTTAAACTAGAATGAGTATTTGATATGGAGTATGCTATTTAATTTGAATTTGCATTTAGTTGTGATTAATGTGCATATACTCAAACACTTGAGGCAAAGTCTAAGTGGTTTTAGAGTTTAATTATTGATAGAAATTCACAGTAGCTTTTTTTTACCATGCATATGCAGCCTTATTTAGTGTATATCCTGTCACTGTAATAAGAGGGATGTTAATACATTATGAAGGGAATCTAGGTATGGAATTTATACTTTGCTTTTTATTTTTTGTTACTGTGGGATGATCATTGTTACTTGATGTGAAGGAGGCAGTGTCACATGACAGACTGACTGAGAAGATGGTTGGAGTGTGTTGTAGAAATACTTATTTCTTTAAAGAATTCTTGAACTAAAAATTAAGTGTTGCCTCATGCCAGAATGATTATAATTCTTGAGAGCCTGAATCTGACAACTTTATCCATGCTGGGGCCTAGCTTCTTGTCTGATGGTCCCATTAGCTCCAGGGGGGTTGCGAGTAGAATGAGGGTCCAAGTGATTGAATATGTCCTAAGTTTGTTAAGACTTGATAATGTCATCTCTCACACTGCTGGCTGGCTACAGATCAGTCTTCCATTATGTGGTCTAAAAAGAGAGAGATTTACATGTATAGTTTCTATTCCCATAACTGCAGAATCAAACTTTGACAGTAATTTAGATCACCAGTGCCAAGGTGACTAGAACTGAAGAAAATGTAAAAAATTAGACCAGGTCTGTAGTTTGGCCTTAGCATAGCAATAAAGTTAATACATTGTAAGGGATGGAAACAATATATTGCTGTTCTTGTCCTCCTCATCTGGATATGGTCTTGATCCAGATAATGGGTTGCATTTTTTTCATCCCCTCCCACATTCCTTTTCTAGAAAGACTATAGGGGAGGTTATATAAAGTATATATGTACTCTAACTGAATGCTTTTTTGTAAGTGGAAGATAATTTTTCATTCTTATGTAATTTTGTCTGTCAAGGCAAGTTGACTCCCTCTAGAGCCTGTCTTCTTTGCAGTCTCTACCTTTTCCTTTTTTTTTTTTTAAATCCATGTTTTAATATGGAACATACCTGTTCAGCTAATGAAGGTTTAGAAAAAGATGTTGTGTATTAATTATTCCCTGCGGCACACCATGTTATGCAGGTACTGAACCACTAGGGTAAATTGTTTCTAGATGGTCCTTTCTGCTACACTTTGTTGCACTCAGGACTGCACCTCTTTGTGTGAATTTATTATTTTTTCCCTTTATATAAGGTTGAAAGAAGTACTCATGATCACTTACTCTTTCCCTCTTCCCTTTTTTTAACTGAAGAAAAGCATCTCCCTTCTACCTTTGCCAAATTATTTAGAGGAGTGTAAATTGAAGACATTTGTCTTGAAATGTGCTATTGGAGCAGACTGTTTATACAAGCGAAAGAAATGGTAACATAAGAGTATTTGGTCTGGTAGGCAAGGAAAGGATTTTTTGTTGGTTTTTTTACATATGGAATATTGGTTCTAATATAAAAAACCATGTCGTTTAAAAGGCTCCAATTTGCACATCAGTATTTTAGTGCAGTAGGGACAATGGCATATATTTGATAGGGAATATGTTTTTTGTTGCATTTTTACTAAAATAAATTTGGTATTAGATTTAGAGCTATGCTGTAATTGGTTTGAGGTAGAATATTCCATGCACATGATAAAGATTTTTTTGACCAGTGAGTGCTCATCATGTGAATCCAGAATAAGTTGTTAATGTTTATCCATCAGTTGGTGGACGAGTGAGTCAAGAATTAAATTATACATGGTAGAAGATTGGCGAAGAGGCCATGTTTAACCCTCAGCTCATGATTCAGACTCCACATGAAGATGGTGCCAATATACTAACAATAGAAGCACTCAGACAGCACCTTGACTCTGCACTTCAGGTCAACAGAGTAGATGTTTATATGTACAACAGGTAAGAAGAAAATCAAAACTTTTCTTGATCATCTGTAACATGAAGTGGACAAATATTTCTCTGCATATACTTTTAATGGATAGCACTTCCATTAGAACTGTTTTGATGTCACTAGTTACTGATGCTTCAAATTGTGTCATGATAGCAGTGACCAGTTGACATTTTAACAAATAAAATGGTGTAAGAGGTATTGCATGAGATTCTGAAAATGTACCCTTATGAGCAGAGCTACAGTGTCCAGCATTTTTCTTGGTAAAGAAGTGGTAACTGTGCTCTTAAAAATGTGACTTTATTGATGGGATTTCTAACAATTAAAAGCCTTCCAGTAATTCAGGCTTAAAGGGAAAATGAAAATGGAAGAGAAATGCCAGTGGGTGGAATTGCTGGGCTATTTAATAACATAGTAATAATAACATTTCAACCTGTACCTCAGGAAGTCCCCCATCATCCCCACATCACCATTGGCCAATCAGTGCTCAAATCAGTCCAACAGTTTAATTACCTTGGTAGCCTCATCTCCTCAGATGGTAAGATCGACGGAGAGATAGACAACAGGTTAGCTAAGGCATACAGTGCTTTTGGAAAACTCCACGAAAGAGTATGGCCTAATAAACACTTGAAGAAAAGCACCAAGATCAGTGTTTACAAAGCCATAGTGTTGTCTACTCTCTTATATGGTTCCGAATCATGGGTCATCTACCGCCACCACCTGCGTGTCCTAGAACACTTCCATCAACGCTGTCTCCGTACAATCCTTAACATCCGCTGGTCAGATTATGTGACCAATACATCTGTACTAGAGCAAGCAGCTGTCACAAGTATTGAGGCCATGTTACTGAGAACGCAGTTGTGATGGGCAGGGCACGTCTCAAGGATGAAGGACCACCGCCTCCCGAAGATCCTGCTCTATGGTGAACTTGCCACTGGCTGCCGCATGAGAGGAGCCCCAAAGAAAAGATACAAGGACTCCCTGAAACAACATCTCAGCCTTGGCCATATTGATCACCATAACTGGTCTACTCTGACCTCAAATCGGGAGGCCTGGAGACATGCCATCTATAACGCAGTTGTCTCCTTCGAGAACACACACAGGATCACTCTCGAGGAAAAAAGGCAACGCAGAAAGAACCGTGTCTTGCAGAATACACCATCTAAGGAGTCTTTCTGCTGTGCCTTTTGCAATCGGATATGTCTGTCATGTATTGGCCTCATAAGCCACCAGCGTGCCTGTAGCAAATGTGGATAGTGCCTTCCCAAATCTTCGTTCGCGAAGCCTAGCCATGAATAATAACATTATAATAATCTAATGATTTCTTTTCTTCTACATGCATGAGTCAGAGCTAGTCTGAGCCTGAAGCTGACCTCTCTCTTGTGTTGCCAAGTGCTATCTTAATTCACAAGTGAGCATACCTACATTGAATAAAATTTGTCTTTTCTCAGTGATTCACTACTTGAGGCCATCATGTCTATATAAATAATAATTTTAATGTATATTACTGTAGTGAGTTGACCTTGGCTGGATGCCAGGTGCCCACCAAGTTACTCTATCACTCTCCCTTCCAACTAGACAGGGGAGAGAAAAGAAGATGGAAAATGACTCGTAGGTTGAGATAAGGCAGTTTACTAAAGCAAAGTGAAAGTTTGTGCACGCACAAGTGAAGAAGAAAATAACAAGGTTTATTCCCTACTTCCCATTAGCAAGCAGTGTTTGACTACTTCCTGGGAAGCAGGGCTTCAGCACATGGAGCGGTTGCTCCAGAAGGCAAACATTGCAAACAACAAATGTCCCCCCCTTTCTCCTCCTTTCCTTAGCTTTTATATCTGAGTTGATGTCACATTGTATGGAATATCCCTTTGGGTCATCTGGTCTGGTTGTGTCCCCTCCCAGGATCTTGCCCTTGCAGGAGAGGAGGAAGGAATGCTGAGAGACAGAGTTGATGCTGTGCCAGCACTGCTCAGCAGTAACCAAAACACTGATGTGTTCTCACCACCTTTCTAGCTACCAATGCAGAGCACAGCTCTGTGAGGGCTGCTATGGGGAAATGAACTCCATCTCAGCCACACCCAATAGTTACATTTTAAAAATAACTTTTCAGTAATTGTTAAAGAAAAAAACTTGTTCTTTATATTCATTACAGAAAATGGAAATTGGAACACTTATGTTATAAATCAGGAGAACTCATCACAGAAGCAGGGTATATGGACCAGGTAGGCATAACAGGCATTTGATTATAAACAATTTATATTTTCATGATTCAGCTTGTGTTGTTTAGATTATATTGTAGTCTAATTGTGGTTTTTTCCCTTTTTTGACTTTGACAGACCATAGAATATCTTTATCCTTGTTTAATCATCACTCCTTTGGACTGCTTCTGGGAGGGAGCAAAGCTACAGTCAGGAACTGCCTATCTATTGTAAGCATGCTGTTTTTATAACTTTCCAGTTAATAGTTTTAATAGCAAAATGATGCATGATTTTGAGATGTATCCCAGTGCTTATTCAGATTCTGGTTTAACCAAAAAATAATAAATAAAAATAATAAAAAAAAAATTGTTGTGTCTTTGTAGAAAATGTGCATGGATGTTTTTTAATTGAGCAAAGATTTTTCTGTTTCTAAAAGATGATTTGTATGCATCAACTTAAGTCCTGTGTCATTACTTTTCTCGTTCTGCTAGCATGCAAAAGAAAATATAAAGTCTGAATTCAAGCTTTTTTAATTGTATGCTTTTTGGGAAATAAACTTTTTCCTTTCCTTCTTTTTTTTTCCTTCACCCCCAAACTAAAAAAATATTAGCTGGGAATTAATATTTTTCTAAGAAAATGTAGGTCTCTTAGGTAAATACTGAAGTCTTCCTAAGGAATAAAACTCAAATCGTTTGCTTATGAGATCATTAAAGAAATAAAATATATCTTTTATGGGTGGTTTCTTATCAAGTGTGATACTGTATGTCCTGGATTGTTCAGAGAGTTAATTGTTAATATGTGCAGGCATTTATTTACAAAAGACTTAACATTTGAGTTATGGTTTCTGACCTGGTTTGCATGTCTCTGTGAAAGCAATTTGCAACGTTTAGTGTACAGTTTTAGATGGGGAAATAAGGGGGGGTTGCATTTTCTGGTTGGGAGATTTCAAATAAAGAATTAAGCCTGTTTAAGCAAATACAGTGTGGTTTGAATCACAGAATAAGGCAACCAAAAGCCTTTGTAGTCTGTTAACATCACAAATTCAAAAGTGGAGGGTGGGAGATGTGACATTGATGACAGCCATGGTAGCAGGAAAGCTTGATGGTTGATAGTCAAGCAGCCAGGGCATTTGCAGGAGCACAGAATTGTTATAGATAAACAAAGACCAGCTATATTGATTGATTACATTTGCAAGATGATTATTAGACCAGCAAAAAGTAATCTGATACTATGTGAAAGGATTTTGTTCTTCAGCTTCCTCCCTTCTTCCCCTCTCCTCTCTCTCCAAATTCTTTGAAGCAGCAGTTGGTTGCTTTTTTGTTATTTAGGTGCTTGATGGTTTGTTTTACTTGGTTTGTAAATGAATTTTTTTTTAACATGTGAATATTCCCTTTCGTACAGTAAATTGGTATGTAAGTATTGATATTTTTGTTAAAATCACCACAGGGCCTACAAGAAAAGTATGCATAAACAAATATAATTAAAACATACATTTCATTTTATGAAACAACCTTACCAGAAAAGGTTATAGTTTGTAACAGAAAACAACTTCAACATTTGCAAAAATACAAATTAAAAAATTATGTTTCAGTACTTATTTTGTCTTTTTTTTTGTCATTCTCCCTTGATTTCTTTAACAGAGGGAAACCTCCTTTTCAGTGGATCAACTTTGACCCCTTAGAATTCTTAGAAAAGTTAAAAAAAATAAATTACCAAGTGGAGAGCTGGGAAGAAATGCTGAAAAAAGCAGAGGTTGGTCATGGTTATATGGATCAACCTTGTCTGAATCCTGCTGATCCCGATTGTCCAATCACAGCTCCCAACAAAAATTTCACCAAAGTAAGTTTGCTTACCTGTGTGCCAATCTTTTCAAGGGAGGCTCTGTATGTGTGGTGAGAGAAAAGGGTATCATTCCCTTCCAAGTAATATATATTTTTTGTTCTTCAGTGATTTCATTATTTGGTTCCTATTAGATAATTAACCCAGGGTAACTAACTTTCCCTCATCCTGTGATGCAATATTAATCACACATATTTAGAGTGAAATTACAGTTCTCAGCTACTGGATAGGTGTGGCAATGTGTTGACATATAATTTCAGCAAGCAATGTGCCTCAGGTAGACACAGTTACTCCTGGAATATGGTTGCTGCTGTACACTGACACTGTGCAGCAAGGCCTTCCTTCAAGTAGGGTCAGTTTTGTTGACCCAACTTGATATATCCCTTTCTCAGTCACTTTGGCTTTGGAGAAGTTGCTATGTGGTGAACAAGTATCAGGTTAGTTTGTCTACTCCCATTTGTTGATCACATTTCTCTGTGTAGACTTCCTAGATGATCTTCCATATCTGTTATTTCAGTAAACTAGGTGTTGACTTAGGATTTATCTGAAGTTATGCAACTGATGAATTGCTTCTTTAAAACTTTTTTCTAGCCTCTTGATGTGGCTCTTGTTTTGAGTGGTGGATGCTATGGACTGTCGAGAAAATACATGCATTGGCAGGAGGAATTGATTATAGGTGGTACAGTCAAGAATAGTTCTGGTAAGCTTGTCAGGTAAGCAAACAAATGTTTACATAAGAATTTTTAATTTTTCTTTGTTAGAATTTGGGGTTTTTTTGGCAGGGGGCCATATCATGCAAAATCAACTGTCTTTCACAATCTGTGAATGATGTGTATTGTAACCTAAAGAGATAGCAGAGAAAAAAAACTCTAGGCAAATTTAGTGTATAAGATAAAAAGAGTGGGTCCTTTAATCAGGCTTGCAGGCCCAGGGGAATACACATGACACGTGCACCCAGACAGTGGCTCTATGATTTTATAATAAGGTCCATCCAATCCCAAAACTATCCACCCCCCAGTTCTGCCCAGTTCTGCCCAGTTCTGCCCCCCGACAAACTCCTTTGGGAATTTGGTCTGGGGTCTTTGGGACCCCTTCTTCCTCATCTTCATCTTCTTCACAGTACGTACGGTCCTTGGAGCCCCTCCAAAGTTCTGGTAATGTGCCCACTTATTTGTCTTTTATCAAAAATCAAAAATCTCCATTGAACTGTTTGTTTAAGGTCAATATAGAGAAAAGTATATTCTTTATGTCACTGGATCTTGAATACGTTTTCTGACAGACAAAATTCATTCATTCATGGCTGGGCTTCGCAAACGAAGATTTGAGAAGGCTTTATCCACGTTTGTTACAGGCACGTTGGTGACTTATGAGGCCAATACGTGACAGACATATCCGATTGCAGAAGGCACAACAGAAAGACTCCTTAGATGGTGCATTCCGCAAGACACGGTTCTTTCTGCGTTGCCTTTTCTCCTTGAGAGTGATCCTGCGTGTGTTCTCAAAGGCATCCGCAGCATTATAGATGGCATGTCTCCAGGCCTCCCGATTTGAGGCCAGAGTAGACCAGTTATGGTGATCAATATGGCCAAGGCTGAGATGTTGTTTCAGGGAGT
This sequence comes from Corapipo altera, assembly GCF_003945725.1. Lineage (NCBI taxonomy): Eukaryota > Metazoa > Chordata > Aves > Passeriformes > Pipridae > Corapipo > Corapipo altera. The sequence continues at coordinate 66,149 of NW_020885010.1, read as the reverse complement.
CCTTGTATCTTTTCTTCGGGGCTCCTCTCATGCGGCAGTCAGTGGCAAGTTCACCATAAAGCAAGATCTTCGGGAGGCGGTGGTCCTTCATCCTGGAGATGTGCCCTGCCCATCGCAGCTGCGTTCTCATCAGCATGGCCTCTATACTTGTGACTGCTGCTTGCTCAAGAACAGATGTATTGGTCACATAATCTGCAGAATCTGTGGAATGGTTTTCAAGCCTAGTTTGAAGGTTTGCCTGGAATCTCTCTCTTACTGTGGCTGATTGGAGATTGTTAACTTGGAGTCTTCTCCTTGGGATGTTGCCCATTTTAGGTTTGAATTTAAGATTGAAATTGAGTTTGCAGTGCACAAGCTGATGGTCTGTTTGGCATTCCGCGCTGGGCATCACGCGGGTATGGAGGACATCGCGGACATCTCTCCGTCGCATCAGGACATAATCAATGAGGTGCCAGTGCTTAGATCTGGGGTGCATCCAGGTAGTCTTCAGACTATCTTTCTGTTGAAAGATAGTATTAGTGATGGTGAGCTGTTGCTCTGCACAGAATTCTAGCAGGAGTCGACCATTATCATTGCAGTTTCCAACACCATGCTTGCCTAATATTCCTTTCCAGGCATCAAAATTCTTACCTACTCTGGCGTTGAAATCACCAAGGATAATGATCTTATCATCTGCAGGCACCTTTTGGGTAAGGTGGCGCAGGTCAGCATAAAATTTATCCTTTTCGGCAGGGCCAGTTTGGAGAGTTAGGGCATATATACTAAAGAGGACAAGGTGTTGATTGTTGTGTAGTGGAAGGCGTAGGGAGATAATGCGGTCAGAGTGACCTGTTGGCAGATTTTCGAGTTTGGGAAGAATAGAGTTTTTGATCATGAAGCCGACACCTGAGAGATGTTTTTCAGTTCTGGGCTTACCTGACCAAAAGAGTGTATAACCGGCACCATGTTCTCTGAGGTTTCCTTCCTCGTGAAGGCGAACTTCACTGAGAGCAGCAATGTCGATGTTGAGACGAACCAGTTCATAGGCAATTAGGGCAGAATGCCGCTCAGGACGTCCACTATCCGCAGAATCGAGCATGGTTCTGATGTTCCAACATGCTAGAGTTAATTTAGGTACACCTTTGGAGGCAGGTGCATGCCTTTGTCTTTTGATCTTTGTGCGACCGCATTGGAAGAAGATGCCCGTTGGTCTGCGGTTAACCAACTGGGTGAAAGTGGAGATGAGCTTTGTTTAGGTCACCTTTTCTAGGCCCCTCTCCGAGTGGAGCAAGCAGTGCTGTCCTTGAAAAGGCTGCTTGGTCGTTCAGGGTGCTGCCCCAAGAGACTGTCATCTCCGGTCAGTCTCAAATGACCAATATCCTGAACCGCCTGCATGCAGAGTTGAGTCTGTGGCTTCCAGTGCACCTTTCACCTGCCGTTTCAACCCTCGTCCGTCGCTACAGGACTTTTTGCATGTGGGTAAAGCCTTCAAGCCTGAGCAATGGATTTTTAGGTGAGATGCAGTATGCGCGGAACTGAACCCACTCTTTAATCCTGAGGTTCATCTGCCAGGGCCGAGTGAGCTTGGACGGTGGCAGCGAGATCCTCAGGACGTAGGTTTGATTAGTGACCTTCTCTTAGATGGATGGCCTTACAGGGCTAAGTGAGCTCCATCTGCCCGGGTTTGAGATTAGAGTTGTCCTTCTCTTAGGATGACTGCGAGAAGGCTAGTGAGCTCATCCTGCCCATAGATTTATTTATTGTATCCAACCCTGCTGTTTTGACCTGTCTGGCATGGGCGACCCTACCGAAGGCATGTACCATCGCCAGCATAGCTCGCAACCACACAGGGATACACAGGTTACGTTCCTGTTAGAATGGTTTGGGCAAGTCTTTAATTTCCTGCTTTACTATCACCTATTTATATACAATCATAAGGAGATACCCAAGGAACAGTCCTTTGTCCTGCCCACCCTTTCAGGATGTAACAGAGTAAAGCAAACTTATCCGGAACATGCTGAACCTGGGCAGTAGCAGCAGATGAGCCAAAACCAAACAGACAAACAAACTGACCAACCATTCTGGCCCTTGTACCCATCCAAGGCTGAGGTGCTTTTCAAGTCCCCAGCTTGGCTGGGACCCCCATCACTCTAAAGGAACCCCACTATTCTCCCGGACCATGTCCTTTCTCCACTGTGTTACCAAGTATCTGCAGGTGCTTTCCCCCCCGTCAATCAGAAGACCCCCATGGCCCGCTCGATACCCCTCCCCTCTCTTCCCCACCCTCTTCCCCTGTACCACCCCTCCCCCTTCCCCCCCAGACCTGAAACGGCAAACCTCTGTGTGCTCCGAAGCTGCTCTATCCTCCTCCATGGGTGTGTAGCAACTGCTGGCAAAGCACCCCACTTTCTCTCTCCCCTCTCCTGCTGCGACTGCACCTTGGGACTAAACCTCACTTCCCTCGGCACGTAGGGGGGACCCCGGACCAGCCCGGGAGCCAAATCCCGCACTTAGCCCGCCCCCCCCCC